>NW_025537123.1:0-40000 GCF_020615455.1 Coregonus clupeaformis | reverse complement strand
GTAGGGATCCATAATGAGGGTGGTAGCAGAATAGAAGAGCTTTGTGTCAGGGTGATTTATCATTGACCCCACCGTGCCTCTCCACACCTACACCACTTCACATGTTACCCACATCTTCTTTTCCTGAGACATGACACACACACACACACACACACACACACACACACACACACACAAGAGCAGAATAACCACCTTCTGTACCAAATCCTCATTCCTTTTTCAAAGAGGTCTGTGGTCCCAAGGGAAGAGTTACTCTCCCTACCTTGACACATCTCTCCTCTCCTCAGTGTGCTTCTACTGGTGTAACGGGCTACTGACTGAATGTTGATATGGACTATGATCTTGACGTTGTAAATAATGTCCATACACTGATGATTTATATAGAGGAATTTATGTTATGTTTTCATCCAATAATCCACCCTGTTACACATACAGTACCAGTCAAACGTTTGGACACACCTACTCATTCCAGGGTTTTTCTTTCTTTTTACTATTTTCTACATTGTAGAATAATAGTGAAGACATCAAAACTATGAAATAACACATGTGGAATCATGTAGTAACCAAAAAAGTGTTAAACAAATCAAAATATATTTTATATTTGAGATTCTTCAAAGTAGCCACCCTTTGCCTTGATGACAGTTTTGCACACTCTTGGCGTTCTCTCAACCAGCTTCATGAGGTAGTCACCTGGAATACATTTCAATTAACAGGTGTGCCTTCTTAAAAGTTAATTTGTGGAATTTCTTTCCTTCTAATGCGTTTGAGCCAATCAGTTGTGTTGTGACAAGGTAGGGGTGGTATACAGAAGATAGCCCTATTTGGTAAAGACCAAGTCCATATTATGGCAAGAACTGCTCAAATAAGCTAGAGAAATGACAGTCCATCATTACTTTAAGACATGAAGGTCAGTCAATCCGGAAAATTTTGAGAACTTAGAACTTCTTCAAGTGCAATTAACTGCACCTCAGATTGCAGCCCAAATTAAATGCTTCACAGAGTTCAAGTAACAGACACATCTTAACATCAACTGTTCAGAGGAGACTTCATGAATCATGCCTTCATGGTCGAATTGCTGCAAAGAAACCACTACTAAAGGACACCAATAATAAAAAGAGACTTGCTTGGGCCAAGAAACACGAGCAATGGACATTAGACCGGTGGAAATCTGTCCTTTGGTCTGATGAGTCCAAATTTGAGTTTTTTCGTTCCAACCGCCGTGTCTTTGTGAGACGCAGAGTAGGTGAACGGATGATCTCTGCATGTGTAGTTCCCACCGTGAAGCATGAAGAGGAGGTGTGATGGTGTGGGGGGTGCTTTGCTGGTGACACTGTCAGTGATTTATTTAAAATTCAAGGCACACTTAACCAGCATGGCTACCACAGCATTCTGCAGCGATCACGCCATCCCATCTGGTTTGCGCTTAGTGGGACCTATCATTTGTTTTTCAACCTGACACTGACCCAAAACACACCTCCAGGCTGTGTAAGGGCTATTTGACCAAGAAGGAGAGTTGAGATGGTTTGGGATGAGTTGGACCGCAGAAAAGCAGCCAACAAGTGCTCAGCATATGTGGGAATTCCTTCAAGACTGTTGGAAAAGCATTCCAGGTGACTACCTCATGAAGCTGGTTGAGAGAATGCCAAGAGTGTGCAAATCTGTCATCAAGGCAAAGGGTGGCTATTTGAAGAATCTAAAATCTAAAATATATGTTGATTTGTTTAACACTTTTTTGGTTACTACATGATTCCATATGTGTTATTTCATGGTTTTGATGTCTTCACTATTATTGTACAATGTAGACAAGGTAGAAAAAAAACCTTGAATGAGTAGGTGTGTCCAAACCTTTTGGCTGGTGCTGTATATGCCTCTCAGATACATACTGAAAACATTAAACCAGTTTGAATCCTTGTTTTGTTTCATTTTATTTTAAAGAGAGACCATGAAACACACACGCCCACTTCAATCTGGGTCTGTGGGATAACTGGTTGCTACTGTTAAGAAACCAATAACTGACCTACTGATTATGCTGCACTCATTATATCTAGGCGTCTGCAGCCTAGTTACATGGTCTGTAACCTGTGTCCAGGGAGACAGCAACCTTACCTTGATCCAGGGCCGGCTCTGTCTCTCTTGACCTCTTGGTTAGCCAGTCCCAGCGGATTAGTACTCGTTCAGAATGGTGACCCAAAGTAGAAAAAGAAAACTACAAAAGGCATACCTAAAAGGGTTAACTAACACAAAGAGACAAAGTCTGGCTGAGAGGCTTCTGGCCTCCTCTCTCTCTCTCTCTCTCTGTCTCTCTCTCTCTTGTCTCTCTCTCTGTCTCTCTCTCTCTCTCTCTCTCCCCTCTCTCTCTCTCCCCCTCTCTCCCTCTCTCTCTCTCTCTCTCTCCCAGACTGACAATCACCTTCATTGGCTGCACCTGATTTGCTTATCAAGACTTGGCTCAGCAACTAGACCCTGTTGTTTCTACCTGGGGATGGAGTGTGGAAGTGTATCCTGGTAGCCTATGTCCTAGCACTAACTTTCCCCCCATATTATAACACTACACAAATATTGTCCTATATCTATTCTACTGCCATCTACTTTACGTTCGTATTCTTATATTTCATTATTTCTTATTGTTTTTGTATTGTGGAGAAGGAACCTGCAAGTAAGCATTCGTTGGACGGTGTATACCATGTGTATCCCGTATATACGACTAATAAAACGTGCAACTTTTAATACACACACACACATAAACACACGCACACACACAGAGCCTGGTCTTAGGTAGCATTCCTCCTGTCTGAGGGGGAGAGATGGCTGCTCCTCCTGTCTGAGGGGGAAGGATGCGCTCCTCCTGTCTGAGGGGGAGAGATGGCTGCTCCTCCTGTCTGAGGGGGAGAGATGGCTGCTCCTCCTGTCTGAGGGGGAGAGATGGCTGCTCCTCCTGTCTGAGGGGAAGGATGGCTGCTCCTCCTGTCTGAGGGGGAGAGATGGCTGTCCTCCTGTCTGAGGGGGAAGGATGGCTGCTCCTCCTGTCTGAGGGGGAAGGATGGCTGCTCCTCCTGTCTGATGGGGAGAGATGGCTGCTCCTCCTGTCTGAGGAGGAAGGATGGCTGCTCCTCCTGTCTGAGGAGGAAGGATGGCTGCTCCTCCTGCCTGAGGGGGAAGGATGGCTGCTCCTCCTGTCTGAGGGGGAGAGATGGCTGCTCCTCCTGTCTGAGGGGGAAGGATGGCTGCTCCTCCTGTCTGAGGGGGAAGGATGGCTGCTCCTCCTGTCTGAGGGGGGAAGGATGGCTGCTCCTCCTGTCTGAGGGGGAGAGATGGCTGCTCCTCCTGTCTGAGGGGGAAGGATGGCTGCTCCTCCTGTCTGAGGGGGAAGGATTGCTGCTCCTCCTGTCTGAGGGGGAGAGATGGCTGCTCCTCCTGTCTGAGGGGGAAGGATGGCTGCTCCTCCTGTCTGAGGGGGAAGGATGGCTGCTCCTCCTGTCTGAGGGGGAAGGATGGCTGCTCCTCCTGTCTGAGGGGGAAGGATGGCTGCTCCTCCTGTCTGAGGAGGAAGGATGGCTGCTCCTCCTGTCCTTTCATTTGTGCCTTGGATTTTGGCTTCCCCCTAATCACCCCCTCTCTCTCCAGCGACACTGGGTCTGTGTATGTGTGTATGTGTGTGCGGGTGTGTGTGTGTGTGTGTGTGTGTGTGTGTATGTGTGTAAGGGAGGGGGGCTGGGGGATTCACACATGTGGTTTTGGGTGTTCAAGGGCAGGCCACATGTTTCAGAAGTACTATTTGCCTGGCAAGCTGGTTCTGGATGAGACGAAACGTGATAGTCAAGCTGGTTCTGGATGAGCAGAAATCATCAGAGCACAACTCAGAATTGGGGCTAGCAACAGTAGACGGGCCAGGGTACACGCTAGCAACAGTAGAATGGCCAGGGTGTACGCTAGCAACAGTAGAATGGCCAGGGTGTACACTAGCAACAGTAGAATGGCCAGGGTGTACGGTAGCAACAATAGAATGGCCAGGGTGTACGCTAGCAACAGTAGAATGGCCAGGGTGTACACTAGCAACAGTAGAATGGCCAGGGTGTACGGTAGCAACAATAGAATGGCCAGGGTGTACGCTAGCAACAGTAGAATGGCCGGGGTGTACGGTAGCAATAGAACTGGCCAGGGTGTACGCTAGCAACAGTAGAATGGCCAGGGTGTCGCTAGCAACAATAGAATGGCCAGGGTGTACGCTAGCAACAATAGAATGGCCAGGGTGTACGCTAGCAACAGTAGAATGGCCAGGGTGTACGCTAGCAACAGTAGAATGGCCAGGGTGTACGCTAGCAACAGTAGAATGGCCAGGGTGTACGCTAGCAACAGTAGAAGGGCCAGGGTGTACGCTAGCAACAGTAGAATGGCCAGGGTGTACGCTAGCAACAGTAGAATGGCCAGGGTGTACGCTAGCAACAGTAGAATGGCCAGGGTGTACGCTAGCAACAGTAGAATGGCCAGGGTGTACGCTAGCAACAGTAGAATGGCCAGGGTGTACGCTAGCAACAGTAGAATGGCCAGGGTGTACGCTAGCAACAGTAGAATGGCCAGGGTGTACGCTAGCAACAGTAGAATGGCCAGGGTGCACATGCACATTTCCAGATATCATCAGCAGTAGTACAATCAGGGCACGGCAGAGGACAGGGAGGAGCTCTGCAGGGTTGATTTTTTTTATGACATTTGAATGTGCATCAAATGGCAACAAGATCATATTGTACAGCAATTTCATCAGGTAACATGAACACAAAGCCGGGCGAGAGGGGGTCAGAATAGGATGGGAGGTCAAGAGACTGTCTAACTGATAGAGAGTCAGAGTCCTGAGTGTGGGAACAAACATCGTCTGTCCCAAGGTCGGGTAAACAAGCAAGTTCATAGTCAACAAAGCGCGCAGGAGTCATGGAGCACATAGCACAAAGCACAATAAAAAAGTAAAACGGCTTGGGGCCATTATGATAAAATGTATGCACTCACTAACTGTAAGTCGCTCTGGATAAGCGCGTCTGCTAAATGACTTAAATGTAATGTAAATGTAGCTAGCCAAATGCTGAAGGGTGTACGCTACCATTATGAGTTAGTTCGTCTGTCTGTCAGCAAACCCAAAACTTGGAACTGTGTAAAGAAATATTAAGAACTTTTTCCAAATGTCTCTCATTTTTTCATTTTTAGTAGACACTCTTATCCAGAGCGACTTACAGTTAGTGAGTGCATACATATTATTTTTTATTTATTTTTTCATACTGGCCCCCCGTGGGAATCGAACCCACAACCCTGGCGTTGCAAACGCCATGCTCTACCAACTGAGCTACATCCCTGCCGGCCATTCCCTCCTCTACCCTGGACGACACTCTCTCCATGCTTGCAGGTTTGTTAACAACGTTTAAAGAGGGTGTTCTTGCTCCAAAACATTTGTTGTTATTATTTTTTAACTTAATTACACAGTATACCCAGTGTGTGTGCGTCAGGGGTTGGAAACCAAAACTATTTTACAATTGTTCCGCTCCGAGCAGAACCCCAATTTATTTTCGTTCCGGTGTTCTGACCAGAAAATAAAGTTCTGAACCGGTAAAAAAAATAAACATTGTTTTTACATTTAGCTCATTAATTTACTCCCCAAAGAGTGGATTGCCGAGTTTGATTGGTCTGATGCAGTGCAGGTTCGAGATGCGACCGATTTTTCACAGGTGGGGAGAGAGTGAGAGAGAGGTGTGGACATTGAGGGGCCTCGGCTTGAAGCGCTGAACATCACCGAATTGCAGAATTATATACTAGACATTAGGAATATTTTTGGAACTAAAAATAAAATAATGGTGTTGTTCCGGAAAACTAGAGGTCACTTTCGTTCCCGGTTCTGTTTCCGTTCCTGTGAAAATGTTGGGAGAGATGGAGGGAGGGGTGTGGGAAGGAGGCCTCTCTCTCTGATGCCCCTCCAAACAGGGCCTCTCTCTCTCTGATGCCCCTCCAAACAGGGCCTCTCTCTCTCTGATGCCCCTCCAAACAGGGCCTCTCTCTCTCTGATGCCCCTCCAAACAGGGCCTCTCTCTCTCTGATGCCCCTCCAAACAGGGCCTCTCTCTCTCTCTGATGCCCCTCCAAACAGGGCCTCTCTCTCTCTCTGATGCCCCTCCAAACAGGGCTCTCTCTCTCTCTCTGATGCCCCTCCAAACAGGGCTCTCTCTCGCTCTCTGATGCCCCTCCAAACAGGACCTCTCTCTCTCTGATGCCCCTCCAAACAGGGCCTCTCTCTCTCTGATGCCCCTCCAAACAGGGCCTCTCTCTCTCTGATGCCCCTCCAAACAGGGCCTCTCTCTCTCTGATGCCCCTACAAACAGGACCCCTCTCTCTCTGATGCCCCTCCAAACAGGGCCTCTCTCTCTCTGATGCCCCTCCAAACAGGACCTCTCTCTCTCTGATGCCACTCCAAACAGGACCCCTCTCTCTCTCTGATGCCCCTCCAAACAGGGCCTCTCTCTCTCTGATGCCCCTCCAAACAGGGCCTCTCTCTCTCTGATGCCCCTCCAAACAGGGCCTCTCTCTCTCTGATGCCCCTCCAAACAGGGCCTCTCTCTCTCTCTGATGCCCCTCCAAACAGGGCCTCTCTCTCTCTGATGCCCCTCCAAACAGGGCCTCTCTCTCTCTGATGCCCCCTCCAAACAGGGCCTCTCTCTCTCTGATGCCCCTCCAAACAGGGCCTCTCCTCTCTGATGCCCCTCCAAACAGGGCCTCTCTCTCTGATGCCCCTCCAAACAGGACCTCTCTCTCTCTGATGCCCCTCCAAACAGGACCCCTCTCTCTCTCTGATGCCCCTCCAAACAGGGCTCTCTCTCTCTCTTGATGCCCCTCCAAACAGGGCCTCTCTCTCTCTGATGCCCCTCCAAACAGGGCCCCTCTCTCTCTGATGCCCCTCCAAACAGGACCCCTCTCTCTCTGATGCCCCTCCAAACAGGGCCTCTCTCTCTCTCTCTGATGCCCCTCCAAACAGGGCCTCTCTCTCTCTGATGCCCCCTACAAACAGGGCCCCCTCTCTCTCTCTGATGCCCCTCCAAACAGGGCCTCTCTCTCTCTGATGCCCCCTCCAAACAGGACCCCCTTCTCTCTCTGATGCCGCTCCAAACAGGGCTCTCTCTCTCTCTCTCTGATGCCCCTCCAAACAGGGCCTCTCTCTCTCTGATGCCCCTCCAAACAGGACCCCTCTCTCTCTCTGATGCCCCTCCAAACAGGGCTCTCTCTCTCTCTCTGATGCCCCTCCAAACAGGGCCTCTCTCTCTCTGATGCCCCTCCAAACAGGGCCTCTCTCTGATGCCCCTACAAACAGGGCCTCTCTCTCTCTGATGCCCCTCTAAACAGGGCTCTCTCTCTCTCTGATGCCCCTCCAAACAGGGCCTCTCTCTCTCTGATGCCCCTCCAAACAGGGCTCTCTCTCTCTCGCTGATGCCCCTCCAAACAGGGCCTCTCTCTCTCTCTGATGCCCCTCCAAACAGGGCCTCTCTCTCTCTGATGCCCCTCCAAACAGGACCCCTCTCTCTCTCTCTGATGCCCCTCCAAACAGGACCCCTCTCTCTCTCTGATGCCCCTCCAAACAGGGCTCTCTCTCTCTCTCTGATGCCCCCTCCAAACAGGGCCTCTCTCTCTCTGATGCCCCTCCAAACAGGGCCTCTCTCTCTCTGATGCCCCTCCAAACAGGACCTCTCTCTCTCTGATGCCCCTCCAAACAGGACCCCTCTCTCTCTCTGATGCCCCTCCAAACAGGGCTCTCTCTCTCTCTCTGATGCCCCTCCAAACAGGGCCTCTCTCTCTCTGATGCCCCTCCAAACAGGGCCTCTCTCTCTCTGATGCCCCTCCAAACAGGACCCCTCTCTCTCTCTGATGCCCCTCCAAACAGGGCCTCTCTCTCTCTCTGATGCCCCTCCAAACAGGGCCTCTCTCTCTCTGATGCCCCTACAAACAGGGCCTCTCTCTCTCTCTGATGCCCCTCCAAACAGGGCCTCTCTCTCTCTGATGCCCCTCCAAACAGGACCCCTCTCTCTCTCTGATGCCGCTCCAAACAGGGCTCTCTCTCTCTCTCTGATGCCCCTCCAAACAGGGCCTCTCTCTCTCTGATGCCCCTCCAAACAGGACCCCTCTCTCTCTCTGATGCCCCTCCAAACAGGGCTCTCTCTCTCTCTCTGATGCCCCTCCAAACAGGGCCTCTCTCTCTCTGATGCCCCTCCAAACAGGGCCTCTCTCTCTCTGATGCCCCTACAAACAGGGCCTCTCTCTCTCTGATGCCCCTCTAAACAGGGCTCTCTCTCTCTCTGATGCCCCTCCAAACAGGGCCTCTCTCTCTCTGATGCCCCTCCAAACAGGGCTCTCTCTCTCTCGCTGATGCCCCTCCAAACAGGGCCTCTCTCTCTCTCTGATGCCCCTCCAAACAGGGCCTCTCTCTCTCTGATGCCCCTCCAAACAGGACCCCTCTCTCTCTCTCTGATGCCCCTCCAAACAGGACCCCTCTCTCTCTCTGATGCCCCTCCAAACAGGGCTCTCTCTCTCTCTCTGATGCCCCTCCAAACAGGGCCTCTCTCTCTCTGATGCCCCTCCAAACCAGGGGCCTTGACCCCCATTGATTTTCCTATAATGCATTATGAGTACTATAATCATGTATAATGCATTATAAGTAAATCAGGTAGCTTAGTGGTTAAGAGCGTTGTGCCAGTAACCGAAAGGTTGCTGGTTCTAATCCCTGAGCCGACTAGGTGAAAAATCTGTCGATGTGCCCTTGAGCGAGGCACTTAACCCTAATTGCTCCTGTAAGTCGCTCTGGATAAGAGCATCTGCTAAATGACTAAAGTGTAAAAATTGTTACCAAAAGATCCCCAAGGAGAATCTCCTTTGTTGGTTTTCAGTGGAGGAATATTCTTAATGTGGGTTCAGGAAACCCAGACCTTCACTTAGTCTGCTGCTCCGCTCCCTGACAGCCAACAGGCGAGGAATGGTATCCATCTACCTACTACATGTGTCTGTGAAGACTGTGTTATTTTATAGTTTAGATAACGTCAGAGTTGCTCTTCAGCTCATCTTCCATCTGTTTTAAACCTGCTTCAGCACCGGATAGGATATAACCCAGACGAAAGATGGCTTGCATCCCAAATGGCACCCTATTCCCTATATAGTGCACTACTTTAGACCAGAGAATGCCACCCTATTCCCTATATAGTGCACTACTTTAGACCAGAGAATGGCACCCTATTCCCTATAAAGTACACTACTTTAGACCAGAGAATGCCACCCTATTCCCTATATAGTGCACTACTTTTGAACAGAGAATGGCACCCTAGTCCCTATAAAGTACACTACTTTTGAACAGAGAATGGCACCCTATTCCCTATAAAGTACACTACTTGTGAACAGGGCCCGTAGGTGATAGGGTTCCATTTGGGATGCAGCCATGGGGTCAGTCCTGTTGCCTCACAAAGCCCAGCAGTAATGAGGTGTTTTTGAGACAGGGAGAGAGGGAGACAGGGAGAGAGGGAGATAGGGAGAGAGGGAGAGAGGGAGAGAGGGAGAGAGGGAGAGAGGGAGAGAGGGAGAGAGGGAGAGGGAGAGAGGGAGAGGAGATAGGAGAGAGGGAGAGAGGGAGATAGGAGAGAGGAGATAGGAGAGGGAGAGAGGAGAGAGGGAGAGAGGGAGAGGGGTAGGGAGAGAGGGAGATAGGGAGAGAGGGAGAGAGGGAGATAGGGAGATAGGGAGAGAGGGAGAGAGGGACGGGAGAGAGGGAGAGAGGGAGACAGGGAGACAGGAGATAGGAGAGAGGAGAGAGGGAGAGAGAGAGAGGGAGAGAGGAGAGAGGATAGGGAGAGAGGGAGATAGGGAGAGAGGGGAGAGGAGAGAGGGAGAGAGGGAGAGAGGGAGGAGGGAGAGAGGGAGAGGGAGAGAGGGAGAGAGGGAGAGAGGGAGAGAGGGAGAGAGGGAGAAGGGAGAGGGGAGAGGGAGAGAGGGAGAGAGGGAGACAGGAGAGAGGGAGAGAGGGAGAGAGGGAGAGAGGGAGAGAGGGAGAGAGGGAGAGAGGGGGAGAGGGAGATAGGGAGAGAGGGAGAGAGGGAGACAGGGAGAGAGGGAGAGAGGGAGAGAGGGAGAGAGGGAGAGAGGGAGATAGGGAGAGAGGGAGAGAGGGAGACAGGGAGAGAGGGAGAGAGGGAGAGAGGGAGAGAGGGAGAGAGGGAGAGAGGGAGACCGTTGGGGTGTGGAGGGGTGTAGGGAGACAGATATCCACACAGCTCGGCACACATTTATTCAGTTCTTAACTTTTTTTTTTTTTTTTATTTCGTCACACAACACTCTGGCAGGACTATTTATAATCGGAACCAAAGGGCTGTTAAATGGAGTTGGTTTATCTGGTCGGAACCAAAGGGCTGTTAAATGGAGTTGGTTTATCTGGTCGGAACCAAAGGGTTGTTAAATGGAGTTGATTTATCTGGTCGGAACCAAAGGGCTGTTAAATGGAGTTGGTTTATCTGGTCGGAACCAAAGGGCTGTTAAATGGAGTTGATTTATTTGGTCGGAACCAAAGGGCTGTTAAATGGAGTTGGTTTATCTGGTCGGAACCAAAGGGCTGTTAAATGGAGTTGGTTTATCTGGTCGGAACCAAAGGGGCTGTTAAATGGAGTTGGTTTATCTGGTCGGAACCAAAGGGCTGTTAAATGGAGTTGGTTTATCTGGTCGGAACCAAAGGGTTGTTAAATGGAGTTGATTTATCTGGTCGGAACCAAAGGGCTGTTAAATGGAGTTGGTTTATCTGGTCGGAACCAAAGGGCTGTTAAATGGAGTTGATTTATTTGGTCGGAACCAAAGGGCTGTTAAATGGAGTTGGTTTATCTGGTCGGAACCAAAGGGCTGTTAAATGGAGTTGGTTTATCTGGTCGGAACCAAAGGGCTGTTAAATGGAGTTGGTTTATCTGGTCGGAACCAAAGGGCTGTTAAATGGAGTTGGTTTATCTGGTCGGAACCAAAGGGCTGTTAAATGGAGTTGATTTATCTGGTCGGAACCAAAGGGGCTGTTAAATGGAGTTGGTTTATCTGGTCGGAACCAAAGGGCTGTTAAATGGAGTTGATTTATTTGGTCGGAACCAAAGGGCTGTTAAATGGAGTTGGTTTATCTGGTCGGAACCAAGGGGCTGTTAAATGGAGTTGGTTTATCTGGTCGGAACCAAAGGGCTGTTAAATGGAGTTGATTTATCTGGTCGGAACCAAAGGGCTGTTAAATGGAGTTGGTTTATCTGGTCGGAACCAAAGGGCTGTTAAATGGAGTTGATTTATCTGGTCGGAACCAAAGGGCTGTTAAATGGAGTTGGTTTATCTGGTCGGAACCAAAGGGCTGTTAAATGGAGTTGGTTTATCTGGTCGGAACCAAAGGGCTGTTAAATGGAGTTGATTTATCTGGTCGGAACCAAAGGGCTGTTAAATGGAGTTGATTTATCTGGTCGGAACCAAAGGGCTGTTAAATGGAGTTGATTTATCTGGTCGGAACCAAAGGGCTGTTAAATGGAGTTGGTTTATTTGGTCGGAACCAAAGGGCTGTTAAATGGAGTTGGTTTATTTGGTCGGAACCAAAGGGCTGTTAAATGGAGTTGATTTATCTGGTCGGAACCAAAGGGCTGTTAAATGGAGTTGGTTTATTTGGTCGGAACCAAAGGGCTGTTAAATGGAGTTGGTTTATTTGGTCGGAACCAAAGGGCTGTTAAATGGAGTTGGTTTATTTGGTCGGAACCAAAGGGCTGTTAAATGGAGTTGGTTTATTTGGTCGGAACCAAAGGGCTGTTAAATGGAGTTGGTTTATTTGGTCGGAACCAAAGGGCTGTTAAATGGAGTTGGTTTATCTGGTTGGAACCAAAGGGCTGTTAAATGGAGTTGGTTTATTTGGTCGGAACCAAAGGGCTGTTAAATGGAGTTGGTTTATCTGGTCGGAACCAAAGGGCTGTTAAATGGAGTTGATTTATCTGGTCGGAACCAAAGGACTGTTAAATGGAGTTGATTTATTTGGTCGGAACCAAAGGGCTGTTAAATGGAGTTGATTTATCTGGTCGGAACCAAAGGACTGTTAAATGGAGTTGATTTATCTGGTCGGAACCAAAGGACTGTTAAATGGAGTTGATTTATTTGGTCATGTTCAAACTCGACTCAGCTTTTGACAACAACACTGACTTACCTAGTGGAAAAATCCAATGGAGATCATGTAAGGATCGAATGAGTCACATAGTATATTTATGGAGTAGTTTTAACTACTGGAATAAATAATTGGAATACGCAAGACATTATGTGACTTTTTAATGGGGACTCAATGGGAGTAGGTGATATATCAGCCTTTATTTCTAATCCACTACTTAGCTGATCTCCTCCTCGTCTCATATAAGATCATTCAATCACTGTAATGTGTTCTAAATATGAAACAGATGATCTCTGTAATACATTTTCACATTTGAAACATTCTGGAGATGACAACAGTCTCTGTGACTGAGGAGAGTTTAACACACACACACACACACACACACACACACACATTTGTACATACGCGTGCGTGCACACACATACACACACACACACACACACACACACACACACACACACACACACACACACACACACACACACACACACACACACACACACACACACACACACACACACACACACACACACACACACACATGCAAAGTCACACACAGAGACAAACAAACACACTTTCTGTTCTGTCCAAACAAATCAAATGTTATTTGTCACATACACGTGTTTAGCAGATGTTATTGTGGGTGTAGCGAAATGCTTGTGCTTCTAGCTCTGACAGTGCAGTAATATCTAACAAGTAATATCTAACTATTTCACAACATATACCTAATACACACAAATCTAGTAAGGAATGGAATTTAAGAATATATACATATATGGACAAGCAATGACAGAGTGGCATGGACTAAGATACAGTAGAATATTATAGAATAGAATGCAGTTTATACATATGAGATGAGTAGTGAAAGATATGTAAACATTATTAAAGTGACTAGTGTTCAATTTCTTAAAGTGGCCAGTGATTTCAATAGGCAGCAGCAGCCTCTAATGTGCTAGTGATGGCTGTTTAACAGTCTGATGGCCTTGAGATAGAAGCTGTTTTTCATTCTCTCGGTCCCAGCTTTGATGCACCTGTACTGACCTCGCCTTCTGGATGATAGCGGGGTGAACAGGCAGTGGCTCGGTTGGTTGATGTCCTTGATGATCTTTTGGCCTTCCTGTGACATCGGGTGCTGTAGGTGTCTTGGAGGGGCGGGTAGTTTGCCCCCGGTAATGCATTACGGCAGACCGCACCACCCTAAGTTTGTGAGGTTTTAGGTGCCAAGCCAAATTTCTTCAGCCTCCTGAGGTTGAAGAGGCTCTGTTGCGCCCTCTTCACCACACTGTCTGCGTGGGTGGACCATTTCAGTTTGTCAGTGATGTGTACGCCAAGAACTTGAAGCTTTCCCCTTCTCCACTGCGGTCCCGTCCGATGTGGATGAGGGTGCACACCTCTGCTGTTTCCTGAAGTCCACAATCATCTCCTTTGTTTTGTTGATGTTGAGTGAGAGGTTATTTTCCTGGCAAGTGGCCAATGCGAGAATGGCGTGATTTGCACATTGAGAGTGGCCAGTTTAACCGTGTTAATACGTTGATGCAGAGCTCCCTTGATGATTATGTGTCTTTAGTGACTCACTACTCTAGTATAGTATAGTATAGTATGTTAGTATGGATACGTTTGTCTTGATGAGCTCAGGATTTAAATGTGTTTTCAATTTTAATTGTGTTTTTTTATCTGTGGAAAAAGCCATACAAAAACAGACTGCATTTTGAGTTCAACATAATTATCCAAATCACATGTTTTTTATGGTGAGGTTATGTCTGTCAGTGAGGAGGGTTAGTGATAAGGTTATGTCTGTCAGTGAGGAGGGTTAGTGATAAGGTTATGTCTGTCAGTGAGGAGGGTTAGTGGTGAGGTTATGTCTGTCAGTGAGGAGGGTTAGTGGTGAGGTTATGTCTGTCAGTGGGGAGGGTTAGTGATGAGGTTATGTCTGTCAGTGAGGAGGGTTAGTGATGAGGTTATGTCTGTCAGTGGGGAGAGTTAGTGATGAGGTTATGTCTGTCAGTGAGGAGAGTTAGTGATGAGGTTATGTCAGTTAGTGAGGAGAGTTAGTGATGAGGTTATGTCAGTTAGTGAGGAGGGTTAGTGATGAGGTTATGTCTGTCAGTGAGGAGGGTTAGTGATGAGGTTATGTCAGTTAGTGAGGAGGGTTAGTGATGAGGTTATGTCAGTTAGTGAGGAGGGTTAGTGATGAGGTTATGTCTGTCAGTGAGGAGGGTTAGTGGTGAGGTTATGTCTGTCAGTGAGGAGGGTTAGTGGTGAGGTTATGTCTGTCAGTGGGGAGAGTTAGTGATGAGGTTATGTCTGTCAGTGAGGAGAGTTAGTGATGAGGTTATGTCAGTTAGTGAGGAGAGTTAGTGATGAGGTTATGTCAGTTAGTGAGGAGGGTTAGTGATGAGGTTATGTCTGTCAGTGAGGAGGGTTAGTGATGAGGTTATGTCTGTCAGTGAGGAGGGTTAGTGGTGAGGTTATGTCTGTCAGTGAGGAGGGTTAGTGGTGAGGTTATGTCAGTTAGTGAGGAGGGTTAGTGATGAGGTTATGTCTGTCAGTGAGGAGGGTTAGTGGTGAGGTTATGTCTGTCAGTGAGGAGGGTTAGTGGTGAGGTTATGTCTGTCAGTGGGGAGAGTTAGTGATGAGGTTATGTCTGTCAGTGAGGAGAGTTAGTGATGAGGTTATGTCAGTTAGTGAGGAGAGTTAGTGATGAGGTTATGTCAGTTAGTGAGGAGGGTTAGTGATGAGGTTATGTCTGTCAGTGAGGAGGGTTAGTGATGAGGTTATGTCTGTCTGTCAGTGAGGAGGGTTAGTGGTGAGGTTATGTCTGTCAGTGGGGAGGGTTAGTGATGAGGTTATGTCTGTCTGTCAGTGAGGAGGGTTAGTGGTGAGGTTATGTCTGTCAGTGGGGAGGGTTAGTGATGAGGTTATGTCTGTCAGTGAGGAGGGTTAGTGGTGAGGTTATGTCTGTCAGTGAGGAGGGTTAGTGGTGAGGTTATGTCAGTTAGTGAGGAGGGTTAGTGATGAGGTTATGTCTGTCAGTGAGGAGGGTTAGTGGTGAGGTTATGTCTGTCAGTGAGGAGAGTTAGTGATGAGGTTATGTCTGTCAGTGAGAGAGTTAGTGATGAGGTTATGTCAGTTAGTGAGGAGAGTTAGTGATGAGGTTATGTCAGTTAGTGAGAGGGTTAGTGATGAGGTTATGTCTGTCAGTGAGGAGGGTTAGTGATGAGGTTATGTCTGTCAGTGAGGAGGGTTGAGTGGTGAGGTTATGTCTGTCAGTGAGGAGGGTTAGTGGTGAGGTTATGTCAGTTAGTGAGGAGGGTTAGTGATGAGGTTATGTCTGTCAGTGAGGAGGGTTAGTGGTGAGGTTATGTCTGTCAGTGAGGAGGGTTAGTGGTGAGGTTATGTCTGTCAGTGGGGAGAGTTAGTGATGAGGTTATGTCTGTCAGTGAGGAGAGTTAGTGATGAGGTTATGTCAGTTAGTGAGGAGAGTTAGTGATGAGGTTATGTCAGTTAGTGAGGAGGGTTAGTGATGAGGTTATGTCTGTCAGTGAGGAGGGTTAGTGATGAGGTTATGTCTGTCAGTGAGGAGGGTTAGTGGTGAGGTTATGTCTGTCAGTGAGGAGGGTTAGTGGTGAGGTTATGTCAGTTAGTGAGGAGGGTTAGTGATGAGGTTATGTCTGTCAGTGAGGAGGGTTAGTGGTGAGGTTATGTCTGTCAGTGAGGAGGGTTAGTGGTGAGGTTATGTCTGTCAGTGGGGAGGGTTGAGGATGAGGTTATGTCTGTCTGTCAGTGAGGAGAGGTTAGTGGTGAGGTTATGTCTGTCAGTGGGGAGGGTTAGTGATGAGGTTATGTCTGTCAGTGAGGAGGGTTAGTGATGAGGTTATGTCTGTCAGTGAGGAGGGTTAGTGGTGAGGTTATGTCTGTCAGTGGGGAGAGTTAGTGATGAGGTTATGTCTGTCAGTGAGGAGAGTTAGTGATGAGGTTATGTCAGTTAGTGAGGAGAGTTAGTGATGAGGTTATGTCAGTTAGTGAGGAGGGTTAGTGATGAGGTTATGTCTGTCAGTGAGGAGAGTTAGTGATGAGGTTATGTCAGTTAGTGAGGAGAGTTAGTGATGAGGGTTATGTCAGGTTAGTGAGGAGGGTTAGTGGTGAGGTTATGTCTGTCAGTGAGGAGGGTTAGTGGTGAGGTTATGTCTGTCAGTGAGGAGGGTTAGTGATGAGGTTATGTCAGTTAGTGGGGAGGGTTAGTGATGAGGTTATGTCAGTTAGTGAGGAGGGTTAGTGATGAGGTTATGTCAGTTAGTGAGGAGAGTTAGTGATGAGGTTATGTCTGTCAGTGAGGAGGGTTAGTGATGAGGTTATGTCAGTTAGTGAGGAGAGTTAGTGATGAGGTTATGTCAGTTAGTGAGGAGGGTTAGTGGTGAGGTTATGTCTGTCAGTGGGGAGGGTTAGTGATGAGGTTATGTCTGTCAGTGGGGAGGGTTAGTGATGAGGTTATGTCTGTCAGTGGGGAGGGTTAGTGATGAGGTTATGTCTGTCAGTGAGGAGGGTTAGTGATGAGGTTATGTCAGTTAGTGAGGAGGGTTAGTGGTGAGGTTATGTCTGTCAGTGAGGAGAGTTAGTGATGAGGTTATGTCTGTTAGTGGTGAGGTTATGTCTGTCAGGGTTGGTGGTCTGTTGATATCCCTCTGGTGGTGTGGGGGCTCTGCTTTGGCAAAGTGGGTGGGGTTATATCCTGCCTGGTTGTCCCTGTCCGGGGGTATCGTCGGACGGGGCCCCAGTGTCTCCCGACCCCCTCCTGTCTCAGCCTCCAGTATCTATCCTGCAATAGTCTATGTGGCGGGGGGCTAAGGTCAGTCTGTTATATCTGGTGTTATTCTCCTGTCTTATCTGGTGTCCTGTGTGAATTTAAGTATGCTCCCTCTAATTCTCTCTCTCTCCCTCGCTCCCTCCCATCCCGGAGGACCTGAGCCCTAGGACCATGCCTCAGGACTACCTGGCCTGATGACTCCTTGCTGTCCCCAGTCCACCTGGTCGTGCTGCTGAACCAGTTTCTACTATTCTGCCTGCGGCTCTGGAAGCCTGACCTGTTCACCAGACGTGCTGCCTTGTCCCGGACCTGCTGTTTTTCTCTACCGCACCTGCTGTCTCGACCTCTGAATGCTCGGCTATGAAAAGCCAAGTGGCATTTACTCTGAGGTACTGACCTGTTGCACCCTCTACAACCACTGCTGATTATTATTTGACCCTGCTGGTCATCTGGAACGTTTGAACATCATGAAGTACAATCTGGCCTTAAATGGCCATGTACTCTTATAATCTCCACCGGCACAGCCAGAAGAGGACTGGCCACCCTCAGAGCCTGGTTCCTCTCTAGGTTTCTTCCTAGGTTCCTGCCTTTCTAGGGAGTTTCCCTAGCCACCTTGCTTCTACATCTGCATTGCTTGCTGTTTGTGGTTTTAGTCTGGGTTTCTGTATAAGCACTTTGTGACATCTGCTGAATTGAAAATACATTTGGTTGATTGATTGATTGATTGATTATTGGTTAGGGGTTAGGGGCTAGAGGTTATGGCTGGGCTAGGGGTTTGAGGTTTTGGCTGGGTTATTGGTTTGGGGGTAGAGGTTAGAGGTTAGAAGTTATGGCTGGGTTAGTGGCTAGGGGTTACAGGTTATGGCTAGGTTAGTGGTTATGGGTTACAGGTTATGGCTGGGTTAGTGGTTATGGGTTACAGGTTATGGCTGGGTTAGTGGTTAGGGGTTAGAGGTTATGGCTGGGTTAGTGGTTATGGGTTACAGGTTATGGCTGGGTTAGTGGTTAGTGGTTATGGCTGGGTTAGGGGTTAGGGGTTAGGGGTTAGGGTTGTTGAGGTCAGGGAGTTAGGTTAGGGTTATGGCTGGGGTTAGGGGTTAGGGTTATGGCTGGGATTAGGGTTAGGGGTTATGGCTGTTTAGGGGTTGGGGTTATGTGCTGGGTTAGGGCTTGGAGTTTATGGCTGGGTTAGCGGTTAGGGGTTAGAGGTTATGGCTGGGTTAGGGGTTAGGGTTATGGCTGGGTTAGGGGTTAGAGGTTATGGCTGGGGTTAGGTTTAGAGGTTGGGTTAGCTGACAGGTTAGGGGTTAGGTTTAGAGGTTATGGCTGTTAGAGGTTAGAGGTTATGGCTGGGTTAGTGGTTAAGGTTGAGGTTATGGCTGGAGTTAGGGGTTAGTTGGAGTGGTTATGCGCTGGATAGGGGTTAGAGGTTACTGGCTGTAGGGGTTAGAGGTTGGAGGTTATGGCTGGGTTAGGGGGTTAGGGGTTAGGGGTTGCGGCTGGGTTAGTGGTTAGGGGTTAGGAGGTTATGGCTGGTTAGGGGTTAGGGTTAGTTATGGCTGGGTTAGGGGTTAGGGGTTAGTAGGTTATGGCTGGTTAGTGGTTAGGGGTTAGAGGTTATAGTTAGTGGTTAGGGTTAGAGGTTATGGCTGGTTGGGAGTTAGGGGTTAGGGGTTAAGAAAGCATGGGT
The DNA here is from genome assembly GCF_020615455.1 of Coregonus clupeaformis. Taxonomy (NCBI): domain Eukaryota; kingdom Metazoa; phylum Chordata; class Actinopteri; order Salmoniformes; family Salmonidae; genus Coregonus; species Coregonus clupeaformis. The sequence goes on along the minus strand of NW_025537123.1, from coordinate 21,344 downwards.
TGGGTTAGGGGTTGGGGGTTAGTGGTTATGGCCGGTTAGGGTTAGAAGGTTATGGCTGGGTTAGGGGTTAGGGGATAGGGTTATGGCTGGGTTAGGGGTTGCTAGTGGTTAGGGGGTTATGGCTGGGTTTGGGGTTAGTGGTTAGGGGTTAAGGGGGTTAGGGTTAGTGGTTAGAGGTTATGGCTGAATTAGGGAGGTTAGTAGGGTTGTTGGTTAGGATGGTTGTTAGGGGTTAGAGGTTATGGCTGGTTAGGGTTAGGGGTTAGAGGTTGTGCTAAATAGGGTTATTTGTTAGGGGTTAGAGGTTATGGCTGGGTTAGGGGAAGTTAGAGAGTTAGGGGTTAGAGGTTATGGCTGGGTTAAGTTAGGGGTTGTAGGGGTTAGGGGTTAGTGGTTAGGGGTTAAGGGTTAGGGGTTAGTGGTTTAGAGGTTATGGCTGGGTTAGGGGTTAGAGGTTATGGCTAGAAGAAGTAATGGAGGTTGGGTTAGGGTTAGAGTTATAGCGAAAATAGGTTAGGGGTTAGGGTTAGGGTTAAAGGGGTTATGGCATGAGGTCTAGAGGTTAGGGGTTAGAGTTTGGCTGGGGTTAGGGGGTTTGGGTTGTTAGCTGGGTTAGGGAAGGGGTTAGGGGTTAGAGGTTATGGCTGGTTAGGGGTTAGGGGTTATGAGGTTTAGGGGTTAAGGGTTAGGGTTAGAGGTTATGGCTGGGTTAGGGGTTAGGGTTAGGGGTTAGAGGTTAATGGCTGTAGGGGTTAGGAGTTGGGGTTATGGCTGGGTAAGGGTAGCAGGGTTATGGCTGGGTTAGGGGTTAGGGGTTAGGGGTTAGGGGTTAGCGGTTGGGAAGTTAGGGTGTTAGGCTGGGGTTAGACAGGTTGAGGTTATGGCACGAGTTAGGGGTTGCACAAGAGGTAAGGATTAGGGGTTATGGCTGGTAGGGTTAGGGGTTAAGGGTTAGAGGTTATGGCTGGTTTAGGGTTAGGGTTACAAAGGGTTAGTGGTTAGAGGTTATGGCTGGGTTAGGGGTTAGGGGTTAGGGGTTATGGCTGGGTTAGGGGTTAGGGGTTAGAGGGTTATCATTTGGGTTAGGGTTAGGGGTTAGGGCTGGTTAGGGTTGGGTTAGGGGTTAGTGGTTAGTGGTTAGGTTGGCTGGGTTAGGGTTAGGGGTTATGGCTGGGTTAGGGGTTAGGGTTAGAGGTTATGGCTATAGGATTAGGGGTAGAGGTTATGGCTAGGATGGGGTTAGGTTAGTTGGTTATGGCTGGGTTAAAGGGGTTAGGTTATGGCTGGGTTAGGGGTTAGGGTTAGGGTTATGGCTGATAGGGGTTGGGTTTAGGGAGTTATTGAGGGTTATGGGTGGAGGTTAGAGGTTGGGGGTTAGGGGTTATGGCCAGGAAGTTGGTTAGGGGTTGGGAGGTTAGAGGTTAGGGGTTATGGCTGGGTTAGATGGTTAGGGGTTAGGGGTTATGGCTGGGTTAGGGTTAGGGTTAGGGTTGAGGTTAGAGGGTTATGGCTGGGTTAGGGGTAGCGGTTGAGTTAGGGTTAGGGGTTATGGCAGAGGTTAAGGAGATAGGGGTTAGGTTGGGTTAGGGTTAGTGTTTATGGTTAGGGTTAGGGTTGGAGGTTATGGCTGGTGGGGTTAGGTTATGGCTGTTAGGGGTTAGGGGTTAGGGGGTTATGGCTGGTTAGTTAGGGGTTAGAGGTTATGGCTGGGGTTATGGCTGGGTTAGGGGTTAGGGGTTAGGGTTATGGCTGGGTTAGCAGGGTTAGGGGTTGGGGGTTACGGCTGGGTTAGGGTTAGAGGTTATGGCTGGTTAGGGGTTAGAGGTTATGGCTGGGTTAGGGGTTAGAGGTTATGGCTGGGTTAGGGGTTGGGTTAGAGTTATGGCTGGGTTAGGGGGTTAGGGTTAGGGGTTATACGGCTGGGTTAGGGGTTAGGGGTTAGGGGTTATGGCTGGGTTAGGGTTAGAGTTTGGCTGAGGTTAGAGGTTATGGCTGGGTTAGGGGTTAGAGGTTATGGCTGCGTTAGGGGTTAGGGGTTATGGCTGGGTTGGTGGTTAGGGGTTAGAGGTTATGGCTGGGTTAGGGGTTAGAGGTTATGGCTGTATAGGGGTTAGGGGTTATGGCTGGTTAGGGGGTTAGAGGTTGCATGGCTGGGTTAGGGGGTTAGGGGTTGTATGGCTGGGTTAGGGGTTAGTGGTTTAGGTTATGGCTGGGTTAGGGTTAGAGGTTAGAGGTTATGGCTGGGTAGAGGTTAGGGGTTAGAGGTTATGGCTGGGTTAGGGGTTAGGGTTATGGCTGGAGTTAGGGGTTGAAGTTGAAGTTATAAACGGTTTGGGTTGGGGGTTAGAGGTTAGAGGGGGTTAGGGTTAGGGGTTAGAGGTTAGAGAGTTATGGTGGGGTTAGGGGTTAGGGTTAGGGGTTATGGGCTAGAAAGTTAGGGGTTAGAGGTTATGGCTGGGTTAGGGGTTAGGTTAGGGGTTATGGCTGGTTAGAGGGTGTTAGGGGTTAGGGTTGGGTAGGGGTTAGGGTTAGAGGTTAGGGGTTAGGGTTAAGGTTGGATGAAGCTAGGTTGGAGTTAGGGTTAGGATTGGGTTAGAGGTTATGGCTGGGTTAGGGTTAGAGTTAGGAAGTGGAGTAGGGGTTAGAGGTTGGGGTTATGGCTAGGGGTTAGGGTTAGGTTAGAGGTTATGGCTGGGTAGGGGTTAGGGGGTTGGGGTTACTGGCTGGGTTAGGGTTGAGAGAGTTAGGGTTAGGGGTTAGGGTTATGGCTGGTGTTAGAGGTTAGGTTTAGGGTTGTGGCTGGGTTGGGTTATGGCTGGGTTATTGGTTAGGGTTAGGGGGTAGTGGCTGGGTTGGGTTAGAGGTTATGGCTAGTTAGGGTTAGGGGTTATGGCTGGGTTAAGATTAGAGTTTGGCTGGTTGTAGGGTAAATAGAGGTTATGGCTGTTAGGGGTTGGTTAGAGGTTATGGCTGCCGTTAGGGGTTAGAGGTTATGGCTGTTAGGGTTTTTGTGGCTGGGTTAGGGGTTAGGGGTAAGGGTTAGGGGGTTAGAGGTTATCTAGGTTAGGTGAGGTTAGCTAGTTTGTGGTTAGGTTAGGGTTAGCAGGATTAGGGGTTAGAGGTTATGGCTGGGTTAGGGGTTGGGTTATGGCTGGGTTAGGGGTTGGGGTTAGGGTTAGGGGTTGAGGTTATGGCTGGGTTAGGGGTTAATATTAGAATTAGGGGTTATGGCTGGGTTGGGGGTTAGGGGTTGGGGGGTTATGGCTTTAGGGGGTTAGGGGTTAGAGGTTGTGGCTGGGTTAGGGGTTAGAGGTTATGGCTGAAGATAGGGGTGCTAGGGGTTAGGGGGTTAAGGCTAAGTTAGGGTTGAGGGTTATGGCTGGGTTAGGGGTTGGTGGTTAGGGGTTATGGCTGGGTTAGGGATTCTGGCTAGGTTGGTTAGGGTTAGGGGTTATGGCTGGGTTTAGGGGTTAGAGGTTATGGCTGGGTTAGGGGTTGGGTTGAGGTTATGGCTGGGTTGGGGGTTAGGGGTTAGGGTTAGGGTTTGAGGTTATGGCTGGGTTAGGGTTAGAGTTATGGCTGTTAGGGGGTTAGAGGTTATGGCTGGGTTAGGGGTTAGGGGTTAGTGGTTATGGTAAAACTGGAGGTTGCGGCTGCTAGGGTTTAGAGGTTATGGCTGGGTTAGGGTTAGGGTTATAGCTAAGAAGAAGAAAAGGGTTGGGGGTTAGGGGTTGGTGGCTGCGGGTGAATTAGAGGTTAGGTGTTAGGGTTAGGGGTTATTATACTCAGTTAGGGTTAGAGGTTATGGCTGGGTTAGGGGGTTGAGGGTTATGGCTTAGGGTATTAGGGGTTAGGGTTATGGCTGGGTTAGGGGTTATTATGGCTGGGTTAGGGTTAGAGGTTAGTTTGGCCAAATGGGGTTAGGTTCAGAGGTTATGGCTGGGTTAGGGGTTAGGGTTATTATTGGCCGCTGGGTAAATAGTGGTTGCCAAGAAGAAAAGGGTGGCCAAGAAATAGGAAGGTTGGCTGGGTTAGTGGTTAGGGTTCGCGGTTATGGCTAAGTTAGAAGTTAGGACACAAGAAGTTAGTGGTTATGGCTGGAGTTGGGTTGGGGTTGAGTTGTGGCTGGGATTGTTAGGGGTTGGCTGGGTTAGAGTTAGGGGTTAGGTTGCTATGGCTGGGTTAGGTTAGGGTGGGGTTATGGCTGGGTTGGGGTTAGGGGAGTTATGCTGGGTTGGGGTTGGTTTATGGCTGAGTTACGGTTAGGGGTTGAGGTTATGGCTGGGTTAGGGGATAGAGAGGTTATGGCTGGGTTAGGGTTGGTAGGGGTTATGGCTGGGTTAGGGGTTAAAGGTTAGGGGTTATGGCTGGTTCGAAGATAAGTTAAAGTTATGGCTAAATTTTGGGATTTAGGGTTAAAGGTTATGCTAGATTGGGGTTATTAGAGGTTATGCACTAGATTAGTTAGTGGTTAGGGGGTTATGGCTGGGTTATAGAAGGTTAGAGGTTATGGCTGTTAGGGGTTAGAGGTTATGGCTGGGTTAGGGGTTGGGGTTAGGGGTTATGGCTGGGTTAGGGGTTAGAGGTGGCAAGAAGTTAGGGGGTTAGGGTTGGGTTTGCTTAGGGGGTTAGAGGTTATAGCTGGGTTAGGGGTTAGGGGTTAAAGGTGTAGCTGGAGTTAGGGGTTAGGTTATGTGGGTTGGTTAGAGGTTAGAGGTTATGGCTGGGTTAGGGGTTAGGGGTTAGAGGTTATGGCTGAAGTATAGGGGTTAGGAGGTTATAACTGGGTCAGGGGTTGAGGTTATGGCTGGGTAAGGGTTAGAGGGTTATGGCTGGGTTAGGGGTTAGGGGTTGGGAGGTTTGGCTGGGGTTAGGGGTTAGGGGTTAGGGGTTATGGCTGGGTTAGGGGTTAGAGGTTAGAGGTTATGGCTGGGTTAGTGTGGTTAGGGGTTAGACAAAGGTTATCTTTAGGGGTTAGGGGTTAGACCTTGGGCTGGGTTAGTGGGTTAAGGTTAGGGAAGATAGGAATTGGGTAGAGGTTATGGCTGGGTTAGGGGTTAGAGGTTGTGGCTGGGTTTGGTTGGAGGTTATGGCTGGGTTAGGGGTTAGGGGTTAGTGGTTATGGCTGGAGTTAGGGTTAGGAGTGGTTATGGCTGGGTTAGGGTTTAGAGGTTATGGCTATAGAAATTGAGGTTATTGGCTGGGTTAGGGGTTGGGGGTTATGGCTGGGTTAGGGGTAGGTTAAGAAGTTAGGGGTTATGGCTGGTTAGGGGTTGGGAGGTTATGGCTGGGTTGGGGGTTGGGGGTTAGGGGGTTATGGCTGAGTTAGGGGTTAGGGGTTATGGCTGGGTTAGGGTTGAGGTTATGGCTGGGTTAGGGGTTCAGAGGTTATGGCTGGGTTAGTGGGTTAGGGGTTTGGTTATGGCTGGTTGAGAATAGTTAGAGGTTATGGCTGGGTTAGGGGTTGAGGTTAGGGGTTAGTGGTTAGGGGTTGCAGGTTAGCTGGCTGTTGGGGTTAGAGGTTATGGCTATTTAGAGAAGGTTAGGGGTTAGATGTTGAGTCTATCTGGAAGTTAGGGTTAGGGTTAGGGGTTATGGCTGGGGTTGGTTAGGGGTTCGAGGTTAGAGGTTATGGCTGTTAGGGGTTAGAGGTTATGGCTGGGTTAGGGGGTTAGAGGTTTGGCTTTATATTAGAAGTTATGGCTGGGTTGGGTTTCAGGCTAGATAAGTTAAGAGTTAGAGGTTATGGCTGGGTTAGGGGTTAGGGGTTAGGGTTATGGCTGGGTTAGGGGTTAGGGGTTAGGAGGTTATGGCTGAAGTTAGGGGTTAAAGGAGTTGCACAAGAGAAGCGGTTGGGATTAGAAGGCGAGTTGAGGTTATGGCTGGGTTAGGGGTTAGGGGTTAGAGGTTATGGCTTGGTTAGGGGTTAGGGGTTATGGCTGGGTTAGGGGTTAGGGGTTATGGCTGGGTTTAGGGGTTGAGTTTATGGCTAGATCGGTTGGTTAGAGGTTATGGCTGGGTTAGGGGGATAGAGGCTACTGGGTTAGGGGGTTAGGGGTTATGGTCTAGGGGTTAGGGGGTTAGGGTTGGGGTTATTGTGCTGGGTTAGAGGTTAGAGGTTATGGCTGGGTTAGGGGTTAGGGATTAGGGGTTATTGCTGGGTTAGAGGTTATGGCTGGGTTAGGGTTAGGGTTAGGTGGTTGGCTGGGTTGGGGTTAGGGGTTGTGGCTGCTTAGAGGTTGAAGTTAGAGGTTATGGCTGGGTTAGGGGTTGTGGGTTAGATGTTTGGCTGGGTTTGGGTTATGTGGTTGAGTTAGTTAGGAAGGGGTTAGAGGTTATGGCTGGGTTAGGGTTAGGGGTTGGGGTTATTAGAAGAAGTTAGAGGTTATGGCTGGGTTGGGGTTGGGGGTTAGGGGTTATGGCTAGGTGAAGAATAGAAATTTGGCTGGGTTGGGGGTTGGGGGTTAGAGGTTATGGCTAAGTTGGTTTGTGGTTGAGGTTATGGCTGGGTTAGGGTTCAGGGGTTTATCTGGGTGCTAGGGTTAGGGGTTATGGCTGGGTTAGGGGTTAGAGGTAATGGCTAAGATTAATTATAGGGTTATATGGCTGGGTTAGGGGTTAGAGGTTGTAGCTAGAGTAGTTTAGAAGGTTTGGCTGGGTTGGGGTTAGAGGTTATGGCTGGATACCCAGGGATTAGGGGTTAGGGGTTCTTGGCTGGGTTAGGGGTTAGAGGTTAGGCGAATGCTGGGTTAGGGTTAGGGGTTGGGGTTGGTGGCTGGGTTAGGGGTTAGGGGTTATGGCTGGGTTGAGGGTTAGAGGTTAGAGGTTATGGCTGGGTTAGGGGTTAGAGTTAGAGGTTATGGCTGAGTTAGGGTTAAGAATAGTGGTTATGGCTGGGATTAGATTAGAAGTTAGAGGTTATGGCTGTGTTAGGGCGGAAAGGGGGTTATGGCTGGGTTAAGGGTTAGGGTTCTTAGCTTGGGTTGGGGGTTTAGGGTTAGGTTAGGTAGGGTTAGGGGTTATGGCTGGGTTAGGGGTTAGGGGTTGGAGGTTGTGGCTAGGGTTAGGGGTTAGAGTTATGGCACAGGAGTTTGGGGTTAGGGGTTATGTGGGTTAGTTAGTGGTTGGGTTTGGCTGTTAGGGGTTAGGGGTCATGGCTGGTTAGTGGTTAGTGGTTGAGGTTTGCTGGGTTTGGGGTTAAAGGTGGCTGGGTTAGGGGTTAGGTTTGGCTGTTAGGGGTTAAAGAATTAAAGGTTAGGGGGGTTATGGCTGAGTTAGGGGTTAGGGGGTTATGGCTGGGTTAGTGTTTAGTGGTTAGAGGTTATGGCTGGGTTAGATTAGAAGGTTGGCTGGGTTAGGGGTTAGAGGTTATGGCTGGGTTAGGGGTTAGAGGTTAGAGGTTATGGCTGGGTTAGGAGTTAGGGGTTAGAGGTTATAGCTGGGTTATAAGGATGGGGCTTGGCTGGGTTAGGGTTGAATAGGGGTTATGGCTGGGGTTAAAGGTTAGGGTTGGGTTATGCTGGGTTAGTTAGGGTTAGAGGTTATGGCTGGGTTAGGGGTTAGGGATTTATGGCTGGGTTAGGAGGTTGGGGGGAAAACATGGCTGGGTTGGGGTTGGAGTTTATGGCTGGGTTAGCGGTTAGGGGTTAGAGGTTATGGCTGGGTTTAGGGATAGAGGTTATGGCTCAAGATAGGGGTCTGGGGGTGCTATGTGGGTTAGGGGTTAGGGGTTCCCAAGAAGAAGGAGGTTATTCCTGGGTTGGGGTTAAGAAGTTAGTGGTTATGGCTGGGTTAGGGGTTAGGGGTTAGTGGTTATGGCTGTTGGGGTTTGGGGTTAGGGGTTATGGCTGGGTTAGGGGATTAGGGGGTTGAGGTTATGGCTGGGTTTGAGAGTTGGGGTTAGAGTTGTAGGCTGGGTTAGGGGTTAGGGGTTGTAGCTGGGTTAGGGGGTTGGAGTTTATGGCTGGTGTTAGGTTTGGGGGTTAGAGGTTATGGCTGGGTTAGGGGATAGAGTTATGGCTGGAGTTAGGGGTTTAGGGGTTATAAACAGGTTAGGGGTTAGGGGGTTGGGGTTGGGGTTAGGTTGGGAGTTATGGCTTGGGTTAGGGTTAGAGGTTATGGCTAGGTTAGGGGTTAGGGTTAGAGTTATGGCTGGAGTTAGGAGTTGGGGTTTGGGGTTATGCTGGAAGTTGTTTGGTTTGGGTTATGCTGGGTTAGGGGTTAGGGGTTAGAGGTTATGGCTGGGTTAGGGTTAGAGGTTATGGCTGGAGTTTGGGGCTAGGGTTTAGGGGTTATGGCTGGGTTAGGGAGTTAAGGGAGTTAGGTTAGGGTTAGGGGTTGTAACGGCTGCAGGTTAGTGGTTAGGGGTTGAGGTTGTGGCTGGGTTTGGGGGTTGGGGTTTATGGCTGGGTTGGGTTTAGAGGTTGCCGGCGCAAATTTGGTGGTTGAGGTTATCTGGGTTGTGGTTTAGGTTATGGCTGGGATTGGGTTTAGAGGTTATGTGGGTTGGTGGTTGGTTATGGCTGGGTTGGGGTTTAGAGGTTATGGCTGGGTTAGGGGTTAGGGGTTATGTGGCTGGGTTGGGGTTAGGGGTTAGGGGTTAGGGTTAGGGGAGTTAGGAGTTATGGCTGGGTTGAAGTTAGAGGTTATGCTGGAGTTAGGGGTTAGGGGTTAGAGGTTATGGCTGGAGTTAGGGAGTTAGGGGTTAGGGGTTATGGCTGGGTTAGGGGTTAGGGGTTAGGGGTTATGGCTGGGTTAGGGGTTTGGGGTTAGGGGTTATGGCTGGGTTAGGGGTTAGAGGTTATGGCTGGGTTGGGGTTTGGGGATTTTAGGGGTTATGGCTGGAGTTAGGGGTTAGGGGTTGGGGGTTATGGCTGGGTTAGTGGTTTAGGGGTTAGGGGTTATGCTGGTAGGGTGGGATTTATGGCTGGGGTTAGGATTTTAGTTATGGCTGGGTTGGTGATTAGAGGTTATGCTGGGTTAGGGGTTAGGGGTTATGGCTGGGTTAGGGTTTAGGAGGCCCTTGGCTGGAATTCGTGGTTGAGGTTATGTGGGTTAGGGTTTATGAGTTATGGCTGGGTTAGGGTTTAGGGGTTATAGCTGGAGTTAGGGGTTAGGGGGGTTATGGCTGGGTTAGTGTGTTAGAGGTTGTGGCTGGGTTGAGGTTAGTGGTTAGAGGTTATGGCTGGGTTAGTGGTTAGTGGTTAGAGGTTATGGCTGGGGTTTGGTGGGGGTTATGGCTGGGTTAGTAGTTTAGAGAGTTGCCAAGCCGGTTAGGGGTTAGTGGTTAGAGGTTGTGGCTGGGTTAGGGGTTAGGGGTTGTGGCTCCAGGTTGGTGGTTGGAGTTATGGCTGGGTTAGAGGTTTGGGGTTATGGCTGGGTTGGGGTTGGAGTGTTAGAGGTTATGGCTGGGTTAGTGGTTAGAGGTTATGGCTGGTTTAGTGGTTGGGGTTAGGGTTATGGCTGGAGTTAGGAGGGTTGGGGTTTAGAGGTTATGGCTGGGTTGGTTGGTGGTTTAGTGGTTTGGGGTTAGAGGTTATGGCTGGGTTAGTGGTTGAGGTTAGAGGTTATGGCTGGGTTAGGGGGTTAGAGTTATGGCTGGGTTAGAGTTTGAGGGTTATGGCTGGGTTAGGGGATTAGGGTTTAGAGGTTATGGCTGGGTTGGGGTTAGTGGTTAGTGGTTTGGTTATGGCTGGGTTGGGAGGTTAGGGTTTTAGGAGTTTATGGCTGGGTTAGGGGTTAGGGGATTAGGAGGTTATGGCTGGGTTACAGGGGTTAGGGGTTAGGGGTTATGGCTGGGTTAGGGGGTTAGAGGTTAGAGGTTATGGCTGGGTTAGAGGTTAGGGGTTAGAGTTTATGGCTGAGTTGGGGTTAGGGTTTAGGGGTTATGGCTGGGTTAGGGGTTAGGGGTTAGGGTTATGGCTGGGTTAGAGGTTAGAGGTTATGGCTGGGTTAGGGGGTTAGGGGTTAGAGGTTATGGCTGGGTTAGGTTAGGAGTTGGGGGGTTATGGCTGGGTTGGGGTTAGAGGTTATGGCTGAGTTAGGGTTAGGGGTTATGGCTGGTTGGGGTTTGGGGTTAGGGAGTTATGGCTGGGTTAGGGGTTAGGGGGTTATGGCTGAGTTAGGGGTTAGGGGTTATGGCTGGGTTAGGGGTTAGGGGTTAGTGGTTAGAGGTTGTGGCTTGGGTTAGGGGTTAGAGGTTATGGCTGGGTTGGGGGTTAGTGGTTGGAGAGTTATGCTGGGTTAGGGGTTAGGTGTTTGAAGTTGTGGCTGGGTTAGTGGTTGGGGTTATGTTGGGTTGGTGGTTGAGGATTTGGGGTTACTGGGGTTATGGCTGGGTTAGTGGTTGGAGGTTATGGCTGGGTTTGGTGGTTGAAGTTAGGGGTTAGAGGTTATTAGCTGGAATTGGGAGTTAGGGGTTAGGGGTTAGGGAGTTATGGCTGGGTTAGTGGTTAGGGGTTAGAGGTTATGGCTGGGTTAGGGGTTAGGATTTATGGCTGGGTTAGGGGTTAGGGGTTATAGGTTATGGCTGGTTTAGCGGTTAGAAGTTGTAAGCTGGGTTAGGGGTTAGAGCTTATGGCTGGGTTAGGGGTTTAGGGGTTAGGGGTTATGGCTGGGTTAGTGGTTAGGGGGTTGGTGGTTATGGCTGGGTTAGGGGTTGAGGGGTTAGAGGTTATGGCTGGAGTTAGAGTTAGGAGGTGTTGGCTGGGTTAGGGTTAGGGTTAGTAGCTTATGGCTGGGTTGGTTAGTTGCATGGTTGTAGGGGTTAGGGGTTATGGCTGGGTTGGGGTTTAGAGGTTAGGGGTTATGGCTTGGGTTAGGGGGTTAGAGTTTGGCTGGAGTTTGGGGGTTAGGGGATTAGGGGTTATGGCTGGAGTTGGTGTTTGAGTTAGAGAGTTGTGGCTGGGTTTGATGTTTGGGGTTAGAGGTTATGTGGGTTAGGGGGTTTTGGGGTTAGGGTTTAGAGGTTATGTCTGGGTTAGGGGTTAGAGGTTATGTGCTGGGTTAGGGGTTAGAAGTTAACTTATGGCTGGGTTAGGGGTTAGAGCTTATGGCTGGGTTAGGGTTTAGGGGTTAGTGGTTATAGCTGGGTTTAGGTGTTTTGGGGTTAGAGGTTATGGCTGGGTTAGGGGTTAGGGTGGTTATAATGGAGTTAGGGGTTATTTTTTTTTAGGGGTTAGGGATTTATAGCTGGGTTGATTGTTTTCTTTATTTTTAGGGGTTAGGGGTTATGTGATTGGGTTAGGTTATTTTTTGTTGGGTGTGTGTTGGGGTTGGGGTTTTATGCTGGGTTAGGTTATTTAGGGGTTATGCTGAGTTCGGGTTAGGGGTTAGAGGTTATGGCTGTTAGGGATTATGGGTTATCTAGGGTTAGGGGTTGGGGTTAGAGGTTATAGTCAGTTAGGATTGGGATTTAGGGAGTTATGTTGAGGTTAGGGGTTATGGCTGGGTTAGGGGTTAGGGTTGAATGGCTGGGTTAGGGGTTAGGGGTTGGTTATTGGTTGGTTGTTTTTTTTTTTTATTTTTTGGTTATTTTGTTTTGCGTTTTTTGGGTTAATTTTGTAAATTAGGTCAAGGGGTATCCTTAAAGTTAGGGTTTTGGTGTGGAGTTAATTATAGTGATTGAGTTAAAGTGTTAAAGATTATTGTGTTATTTATTTTTTTTTTTGTTATTGTTTTTTATGTGGTTGGTGTTGGTTTCTCAAGTTTATGGTTGTGTTATGTTTGTTTATTAAAGTTATGTGTTAGTGGTTTTTGGATTATAGCTGGGTTAGTAGAATTATTGAGAAGTTATAGCTAATTATAATTATATTTAATTTATAGTAGATTATAGTTTGAAGTTATAGCTGAACCCAGAGACCACTTGATTCGAAAACTATAGCTTTTAATTATGCACGGTTAGTAGTTAGGGGTTAGGGGTTATAGCTGGGTTAGTAGTTAGTAGTTAGGGGTTATACTGGGTTATGTGTTAGAGGCTATGCTGGGTTAGGAGTTGGTAATAGCTAGGGTTGGGGGGTCGTTTCTGTGACCTTAAACCAACACTCCCTCCCCCTAACACTCATATTTTGACTGCCAGTATTCCTTTTCCAAAAACATTCTTAATGCGTAGAAAGGGTTGACTTAGTTTAGTGTCTGGGTAAAGGTCTTTGTTTTGTTTTACTTTTGCCCTTATACCAACCCCAGATTGGCCCAGTAAGCAGGCGAAGTAGTTCCATGCTGGTCACCTTCCTGAAAGACATTTTAATTTTACTTCATCTTTGTGTCAAAATAACTCTGGGGCTTCCTGCCATGGGCCAAACCCTACGGTGTCACGTGGACATATATCAAACCACTAATACTTTTACTCTGAAAGTCCATATGTTTGACGGAGAAAATAACATGTCTGCTTTATGTTTTTGTCTCTTGTAGCTGAGTGGATTTTAAACCTGTTAGGTTCCTCTCTCTTCCAATTATAGTAAGTTAGTGGTTAACTAGGTGGTTTCAATTTATAGGGTTCCTCTCTCTCTCCAGAGTTATGGCTGAGTTGGTAAATAGCTTCGTGGGTTTTAAACCTTGTTAGTTCCTCTCTCTTCCAGAGTTATGGCTGGGTTTCGTGGTTAGTGTGTTTTAACCCTGTTAAGTTCCTCTCTCTTCCGTTATGGTTTTAGTGGTTAGCTGGGTGGGTTTTAAACCCTCTTCCAGGTTATAGCTGGAGTTAGTGGTTAGCTGGGGTGGGTTTTAAACCCTCTTCCAGAGTTATGAATTTAGTTAGTGGTTCAGTGTTCAGGTTTTAACCTCTTCCGGTTATATATTAGTAGTTAGCTGGGTAGGTGTTAAACTTATTAGGTTTCCTCTCTCTTCCCGGTTGCATGCTGGTTTTTATTATTTAAACCCTCTTCCGGAGATTATACAATTTATTCTTCGGTAAACTTTTAAGTTCCTCTCTCTTCCAGGTTTGGCACAGTTAGTGGTTAGTGGGTAGGTTTTAAACACTTGTCCAAAGATTCCCTCTCTCTTCAGGTTATAGCTGAATTAAGTGAATTTAGATGGAGTGATTTCAAACTTTTGAGTTCCCTCTCTCTCTTCCGGTCCCCATAGTGGTTAGTGGTTAGCTAGTGGGTGTTAAACCTTGTTGAGGTATCTCTCTCTCTTCCAGGTTATGGCTGGTTAGTAGTTATGGTGGTTTCAAACCTTGTTGAGTTCCTCTCTCTTCCAGATTATGGCTGGTTTATTGTAGTGGTGGTATCAACTTGCCAGTTCCTCTCTCTCCAGATATGGCTGGGTTAGTGGTTAGCTGGGTGGGTGTTAAACCTTGTTAGGGTTCCTCTCTCTTCCAGGTTATGGCTGTTGTGGTTAGCTGGGTGGGTTTTAAACCTTGTTGGGGTTCCTCTCTCTTCCCGGTTCACCTGGGTTATAGTTGAGCTGGGTGGGTTTTAAAGCCCTCTTCCATGTGAAGCTACTATAGTATATCAAACCAGATACCCTAATCTAGCTCAAATAACTCTTTATAAAAATAAAATAAAATAAAAATAAAAATAAAAATACATTCTTTGTAACAATATTTTGGACGTGTTCCAGAAGAGTCACTTTGAAGAAAACAAAACACAATTTGCTAATGATCTCACACTAACAGGAATATGTTGCTGCTGTAAGACAGACTTTCGCTTGAAGGTGGAGCAAGTAAAATTAGCTTGATACTTCCCATGGCGTAATTTCGCCTTCTCAAATCAAGATGGCTGTGTCGTTCTGTCTCTGTCTGCATTTGTGGGGAACTTCACAGCATCGAGCAATTTCCCTCTGCCCATAATTTTAATTCGCTCCCTCCCTCCCTCCCCACGCAGTCTTCCCTGTCCCATCTGGTTCTCTCACGCTGTAGCCTAGGCGGGGGGGGTGGAGAAGCGGGGACACAGGGGAAAATAGGTAGAAAGAACACGGAGCGGGGGAGAGGGGGGGGGAGGGGGGGCGGGATAATCTCAATCTGGGCCAATTTCCAAACCTCATCTCACTTCAGTTTCAGTCATGAAAACTCTTTTCAGCTCTGCACATCGATTTTGAGTTGCATGGACATTCAATTCAATAAAATCCTTCAGCCCTACTGCTTGTCAGAGTACGATCAGTCTTTCCTCTCTCTCACTCATTCACTATACAGACCTGGGTTCAAATATATTTGAAATCTTTCAAATATACCCTTTATCCCTAACATGAGTTTCCTTCAGCCAGTCTGATAAAAAATGGTCAAGATTTCCTCTTTATTGTGACTATTCTATTGATTCCATTGCACCAGGCAAGCTCAATCAAGCCCAACTAAATTATTTTTAAATGCTTCCGAATACTGTTTGACCCAGATCTCTACAGAGTCTCTATATCTGAAGCACTAACGGCGTTGTGGCATTAGGTGGAGTTTTGTTCCTGTTGTAGTTTTGGCGTCATATTTCTCTCTGGCGACACACCAGAAAACAACCACCCAAATCTCTCTGACTGCAGACAATTCGCCATCAGACAGCCATGCCAATTTCTCTTTAATCACCCTAAATTCAACAATATACATTTACATCTTAGGCTTACGATCTAAGATTAGATAATTGTATAAAGATACAAATCTAATAAAAATATTCCTTATGTATGTTCCCTGTGTCCTCCTCTCAGCTGGTAGACCACCGCTTGTAACCCATAGTGAGTTTATTCCCGACCACCCATACTAAAAAAATAATAATTATGCCACCTGACTGTAGATGCTTTGATAAAGCGTCTCTAAATGATAATATTAAAGGATTCAGCTGGTAGATTTAAATCTAATCCTAACTCATATAATATATAAATAATTGGTTTTATTCCCGTCATCCCCTATTTTTAAACCCCTCTCAAGCTGTTCCAGCTGTTCTATCAATCACACACACACACACCTATACCCATATCACGGTTGTGTGGTGGGTTCAGTGCGTGATCCATAGCCATTTCCGCGTCCAGTCAGGTCACCACAACACACACACACACACAGGAGAGAACATGCCTGCTCAATCTAAACCTCTGGGATTGAAGAGAATAGGATAACATCTTAGGTTCAGGATATTGGTATTTTAACAGGATTGCACACCTAAGGGCGGATTTACCAAGCGTTTGCATCAGGTGCATATTTTTATCTTTCTGATAGGTGAATTTATCCACTTAACGATGACTAGGGTTTGAAAGCTGATTCAATCCTATCCAATATCCCAAATTAAATACATACTTTCCGATTGTGCCACAAAATCATGATTTCGTGAATGCATCTCCGTAACATTGCCTTTAAATTTCAATCAGTCTTGCCCTCCCTCACACTATTATTCATATGGATCAATAATTTCCACTACACACTCTCTACCACCCCTCTCATTGTTCTGACCAAACCAGTCTGATTGGTCAGTTCATCACCTCTTTTTTCCTTTTTATCATTTACAGACCCTTATCCAGAGCGCTTAGTTTGAGTCATACATTCTATTTTTTAAAAATTCTTCCTTCCCCCCTAATAGGAATCGCACCCACAACCTGGCGTTGCAAAGCGCCATGCTCTCCCAACTGAGCTACAGTGGGGAAAAAAGTATTTGATCCCCCAATGGTGTGCAAGTTCTCCCACTTGAGAGGCCTGTAATTTATTTTCATCATAGGTACCACGTCATCTCCCCATGACAGACAAAATGAGGAAAAAAATCCAAAAATCACATTTATCCTGTCTTCTTTATACCCTCCTACTATCTCCACTGTCTTCTTTATATCACTCCTACTATACTCCCTGTCTTTTATATCTCTAATATCTCTTCTTCTTCTTTTCCCCCTCTGTCTTCTTTATACCCTCCTAATATCTCCACTGTCTTCTTTATATCCTCCCTAATATCTCCCTGTCTTCTTTATATCCTCCTAATATCTCCCACTCTCTTCTTTTCATGCCCTCCCTACTATCTCCACTATGTCTTTAACTTTACTATCCTCCTTTCGCTACCCTTTCTTCATTTATACCCTCCTAATATCTCCACTCTCTATTCTTTATATCACTCCTACTACTCTCCCTGTCTTCTTTATATCCTCCTACTATCCCCTGTCTTCTTTATATCCTCCTAATATCTCCCTGTCTTCTTTATATCCTCCCTAATATCTCCACCCATCTTCTTTTATAACCTCCTAATATCTCCACTGTCTTTCTTTATATCCTCTAATATCTCCACCTGTCTTCTTTATATCCTCCTCACTATCTCCCTGCCTTCTTTCATACCTCTAATACCCACTGTCTTCTTCATATCCTCCTACTATCTCCACTGTCTTCTTTATATCCTCCTACTACTCTCCACCTCTAACTCTTTATACTTCCTCTACTATCTCCACTGTCTTCTTTATACCCTCCCTAATATCTCCACTGTCTTCTTTATATCCTCCCTAATATCTCCCTGTCTTCTTTATATCACTCCTATATCTCCACTGACTTCTTTATACCCTCCTACTATCTCCACTGTCTTCTTTATATCCTCCCTAATATCTCCTGTCTTCTTTTTATATCCTCTAATATCTCCACTGTCTTCTTTATACCCTCCCTATTCTCTCCCACTGTCTTCTTTATATCCTCCTAATATCTCCACTGTCTTCTTTATATCCTCCTAATATCTCCACTGTCTTCTTTATACCCTCCTAATATCTCCACTGTCTTCTTTATATCCTCCTACTATCTCCACTGTCTTCTTTATATCCTCCTAATATCTCCACTGTCTTCTTTATATCCTCCTACTATCTCCACTGTCTTCTTTATATCCTCCTACTATCTCCCTATCTTTTTTACCCTCCTACTATCTCCACTGTCTTCTTTATATCCTCCAATATCTCCACTGCTCTTCTTTATATCCTCTAATATCTCCACTGCCTTCTTTACTACCCTCTCTAATATCTGACTGTGAAAACAACTTGGCTGAAAAAAAGCCCACAGCCTAAATAACTACTATATTATTCACACAGATCTCATCCCCCTGTTCAGATCCACATCCCCTGTTCAATCTCCCCCTGTTCAGATCCCATCCCCTGTTCAGATCACATCCTCCTGTTCAATCCATCCCCCTGTTCAGACATCCCCCTTTCATCACATTGTTCAGAATCTCCCACTTGTTCAGATCCTCCCTGTTCCATCCGCCCCCTGTTCAGATCACATCCCCCTGTTCAGATCACATCCCCCCTGTTCCAAATCACATCCCCCCTGTTCCAGATCACATCCCCCTGTTCAGTGATCACATCCCCCTGTTCAGAAATCCCATCCCCTGTTCAGATCCATCCCCTGTTCAGATCACATCCCCTGTTTCAGATCACATCCCCTATTTCAGATCACCCCTTGTTCCAGAGATCACATCCCCCTGTTCAATCACATTCCCCTGTTCAGAGATCACATCACCCCTGTTCCGAGATCCCTACCCCTGTTCCAGAGATCCCACCATACCCACTGTTCAGAGATCACATCCCCCTGTTCAGAATCACATCCCCTGTTCAAGATCACATCCCCCCTGTTCAGAATCCCATCCCCCTGTTCAGATATCCACATCCCCCCTGTTCAATATCATTCCTGTTCTCAGATCCCATCTCCCTGTTCAGAGATCCACATCCCCCTGTTCAGAATCATATCCCCTGTACCTAGAGAATAGGGCCTGAACCTCCTGAATATGGTCTTTGAACCTGGAGCCTGGAGCCTGGAGCCTGGAGCTGGACCTGCAGCTGGAGCCTGGAGCCTGGAGCCTGAGCTGACCTGGACCTGACTGGAGCCTGGAGCCTGGAGCCTGGAGAATAAATGGAGAATGAGCCTGAGAACGAGCCTGGAGTGGCCTGAGTGGCTGAGAATAGAGCCTGGAGCCTGGAGGATAGAGCCTGGAACCTGAACTACTGAGCTGGAATGGGCCTGGAGCCATGGAGAATGACTGAGCCTGGAGGATAGAGCCTGGAGCTGAAATAAGCCTGACTGAACCTGGAGCCTGAGCCTGCAGAGAATAGAGCCTGGAGCCTGAAATAGAGCCTGGAGCCTGGAGGATGGAGCCTGAACCTGAGCTAATAGAGAGCCCTGGAGCCTGGAGCCTGAGCCGACCCTGATGGAGCTACTGGAGCTAGTCCTGAACACTGGAGCCTGGAGGTGGCCTGAGCCTGAGAGGCCTGGAGCCTCCTGAAATAGCCCTGACCTGCAGCCTAGAATTCCTGAACCTTAACTGAAATGAGCCTGAGCTGAAATAAGCCCTGTAGTATGGAGGATAGATTCTGACCTGGAGAATGAGCCTGGAGCCTGGAGGATTAGAGCCACAGAGCCTGGAGCCTGAAATAACAGCGCCAAGAAGATGGCTCCGTTTAACCTTACTACTATATATGTTTTTCCCGTTATTTGTAATTTTATTTTGCCACATAATGTTTCTGCCACCGTCTCTTATAACCCCTAATATCAGACGCGATTACTCACCTACGCGTTGGGCAATCTTTTTCTTCGCTTATGCGAAGGATATTCTACGGAGCACCCACAAGGCCAATCCATTCGTGAACAAATCCTCGTGGCGCGATCCTTATGAGATCCGGCGCCATAATCTCCCACTCCCCTATTACCACGTTCAAGCTTTTTGAGAATAAAATGGGCGAATTTAAGATTACAAATTTATCCTACCAGACATTACAAAACACAAACATCTTATGTTCTCGGGATTCGTGGCTGAGCGACAACAATGACTCAACATTCAGCTAGCAGGCTATACGCTACATCGGCCAAGGACAGAGCGGCAGACTCTATTAAAACGAAATGGCAGTTCTGTGTATATTTGTAAACAACAGCTGGTGCACAAAATCAAATACTAAAATCTCGGTTTTGCTCGCCTGAGTTATCTTATGATGCTGTAAAACCATCACTATTTACCAGAGAGTTTTTCATCCTATATTTTTCATAGCTGTCTATTTACCACCCACAAACCAATCTCATTAAAGATCACTAATAGGTTGTACAATTGCCATTAATCAACAGAAAACGCTCATCCAGATCCCCCATCCTAATAACCTACTTTAATGCAGAAACTTAAATCTTCACCTCATTTCTACCAGCATGTTAAATGTACAGCCAGAGGAAAAAAACTCTAGACCACCTTTACTCCACACAAGACCATACAGCTCTCCCTCGCGCCTCCATTTGGCAAATCCCATAACTCTATCCTCCTGATTCCTGCTTCTAGCAAAAACTGAAGCAGGAAGCACCAGTATTCGACTAATAAAAAAGTGGTCAGATGACGCAATGCTAAGCTACAGACTGTTTTTCTAGCCAGACTGAACATGTTCGATTCTTCAAACAGCATTGAGATTACACCACATCAGTCACTGGCTTCATCAATAAGTGCATCACGATGATGTCGTCCCCACAGTGACCGTGCGTACATACCCCAACCAGAAGCCATGGATTACAGAAACTATCCGCTCTTTGCAGCTGTTTTTCCCGTCCCGGCTTATAAAAATCCCGCTACTGACCTCCGGCGAACCATCAAACGGCAAAGAGTCTATCTAAGATTGAATCATACTACACTGGCTCTGCCTTTCGTCCATGTGGCAGTTAACCTTACAACAACTACAAAGGAAGCATCAAGCCTCAGCTTCCTCCCAGTGACACAAACCTACCACAACTAAACCACTTCTATGCTAGTTCGGGAGCAAGCAACACTGACATGCTTCCCAAGCGAGCACCAGCTGTTCGACACTTATGTGATCACGCTCTCCGTAGCCGATGTGAGTAAACTTTTAAGCAGTCACATTCTACCACACGCGCCAGGCATGCCGGGCGTGTACTCCGGCATGTACTAACCAACTGCAAATGTCTTCCACTGACATTTTCAACATGTCCCCTGACTGAGTCTGTAATACCAACATATTTTCAAGCAACCACCATATCCCGTCCCAAAACTCTAAATAACTCTAAATACTGACCAGCACCCGCGTCTGTAAGCCATGAGGAGTGCTTTGAAAGACTGGTCATGGCTCCACGCCAGCAGCATAATCCCAAAACCCTAACCCACTCCATTTATCCAACCCCAACAGATCCACAGATGATCCAATCTCTACTCCCTCCACACTCCTTTCCCCCTACAAACTCTGAGAGTGCTATTCATTGACTTCTGCTCAGCATTCAACACCATAGTTCCCTCTAAGCTCATCCACTAAACTAAGGATCCTGGGACTAAACACACTCCCTCTGCAACTGATCCTAACTTCCTGCGCCCCCCCAGGTGGTAAGGGTAGGTAACTCAACACATCTACCACACTGATCCCCAACCACGGGGGCCCCTCGGGAGTGCGTGCTCAGTCCCCTCCCCTGTACTCTCTATTCCCCCGTGACTGCACTTTGGCCACCCTCCATCATTAGTTTGCGGATCAACGTGTCGGCCTGATCTCCAACACATAACTTTGGGGTCAAATCTGGCCGTGTGTGCCAAACCTTCAACCTCTCCCTCGCGTAAACGGCTGATCGTGACTACAGAAAAATAAAGAGGACTGAGCACGCCCCCATTCTCATCAGCCAGGCTGTAGTGGAACAGGTTGAAGCTTCAAGTTCTTGTGCTCCACTCACCCACAATATCATTTACACACCACGTCGTGAAGGGGCATTTCCTATAAATGATTTGGCATAGTTCCTCAATCCTCAAAAAAATTCTACTGCTCCATCGAGAGCATCCTGACTGGTTGCATCACCCGCCTGGTATAGCAACCTGCTTGACCTCTGACCGCAAGGCACTACAGAGAGGCAGTAATTACGGCCCATACATCACTGGGGCATCCCTGCCATCCCCTCAGGCGGTGTCAGAGAAGCCCTCATTTCCAACTCCACCCCTAATATATATTCTCTCTTCGTAGTCAAATCAAAAACTTCTCAACAGCCTTCTACCCCCAACCCATAAACTCCTGAACAGCTAATCATGCTACCCCCTATTCCTGCCCCCCACCCCATCCTTTTTACGCTGTTTCTACTCTGTTAAATATTTATACCTAGTCACTTTAACTCCACCCACATGTACATAGTACCTCAACTACCTCAACTACGGTGCCCCGCTCATTGACTATGCTAGCGGTACCCCCCTGTATATATAAGCCTCCCTACTGTCACTTTATTTTACTGTATATATAGCCTCCCTACTGTCACTTTATTTTACTTACTCCTTTTCTCAACATTTTTGTTGTTTTTCATTCTTACTTTTGTTTAAAATAAATCACTGTTGGTTAAGGGCTGTAAGTAAGCATTTCTTGTAATGTCTGCACCTGTTGTATTCAAGCAGCATGTGACCAACAAAATTTGATTTGATTTGATTTGATTTGATTTGGAATAGAGCCCTGACTGAGCCTGGAGCTGAATG
>NW_025537122.1:0-41172 GCF_020615455.1 Coregonus clupeaformis | reverse complement strand
AACATTGTAGGAATGTTCTTTATACCTTCGTTAATCAATCAATCACATTTTATTTATAAAGCCCTTTTCACATCAGCAGATGTCACAAAGAAATTAGCCATACAAACCAGCCTAAAACCCCAGAGCAGCAAGCAATGCAGATGCCAAACCACAGTGGCTAGGAAAAACTCCCTAGAAAGGCAAACCTAGGAAAAACCTCGAGAGGAACCAGGCTCTGAGGGTTAGTCAGTCCCCTTCTGGCTGTGCGGGTGGAAATTATAACGGTACATTGCCATTAAGGCCAGATTTTTCTCCAAGATGTTAAAGCGTTCTTAGATACCAGCGAGGTCAATATTAATCACAGTGGTTGTAGGGGTTGCAGCAGAATCAGTGCGTGGAGTAAATGTCGCCCGGCTTTCATGCGGGCATTTAAAGGTTGAAATAGCAGTTGCAGTAGAGAGGAGTTGAAAACAGCAGGTCTGAGACTCGGTGGCACATCTAGGTGAACAGGTCCCAGGTTCCCATGGCCACAGGCAGAAAGAGAGTGCAAACTGGGAGCAGCAGACCAGGTGGACTGGGCACAGCAAAGATCTTAGGCCAAGGTATCTCATGGTCCTAGGGCTCAGTCCTCCAGGATGGGAGGGGAGAGAGGGAGAGAATATAGCACAAGAATATTCTTGAACATTAAAAAAATGTCCTGTGAAACCTAACTTAAACATTGTAAAATGTCATCACAACTAACATATTTTTTTTGCTTCTTGTAAGTATATCCACACTGTTCTACAACCTAATTAAATGTTTCTGAAGCCTTTAAATAACTCCTGTTTGTTACATCCTTGCAACATCAAAGGAATGTTTTGTGTACCCTGATGCAAACATTATCTGAATATCCTTTAACTGACAGTTTTAATGTTTTGGAGCCTATATCTTGTCATATCCCCACAATGTGTTACCATCAGACTGTTCCCCCAGCCTAATGCAACATTCTGGAACCTTTAAAGAACAGACTAAATATATGTTCTGAGAGAGTTCTTGCAACATCAATTGAATATTTTTAACACAAGCGTATAATCATCATACGACTGGACAGTTTTTGTATTATGAGGACATTTCTTACTAGCTAACAAATATTCATAGGACCTTTTTTTTAAAGGAAGGTAAATTTGTGAAGCTCATCGAGGTTATTAATCAGTGAAATGTTGTTAGCTGGGTTTTTGGATATTCACAGTCTTCCCCTGATTCATGCTCTTATTGAATAACGGCTACAGACTCCTGCTTAGATGGATTGGATGTAGAATGGAAAGAGATAAGTGACCAATGGCATATCACCAATGATTCATAATGCATAGGAATGAATTAGGAACTCAGCTAATGTGCCATTTCAATCAAATATTATATACCCATCAGGTTACAAACAGTAATAACATTGTTGTAAACACATCTATTCTCGTTTCACCAAAAGCCCATAGTGCTCTTCATGCTCCTGGATCAACAGAGCAGAGGAAGCCCAAAACATATGGCAAAAATTCTCATTAGCACCAGTTTCCTTAAGGAAATGTAGGAGGAAGAAACATACCAGAAGAAGGTGGAGGGGGAGAGTGATAGAGAGAAACGAATGTTTAGCGTGTGCCCAGGAGCTGACGTCAGGTGGTTGCAGGAAGAATGGAGGGACTGAGGCGGCTCCACAGAGCTACACGTTATTCGCATCGACAGATGATCCCCGAGGCTGACAAAACAAATCCGGTCACAAACAAACAAAGGCAGGAGTAGAAACACAATGCTGGAATTATTTGCTGTCTGGCTAATGGCCGGACTCGTCCGCAGATAAGCAGCCTACATACTCAATCCTGTAGACCTTGCCCCATTACCACAATGTCTTTTTTTGGGGCAAAGCAATACTTCCTCTTCAGGCATTGCTCTGTCTCTTTATCCCTCTATCTCTCCCTTCCCTCCCGTTCCCTCCCTGTAAACATTTACCCTAAACCTTAATTCTGTTATACACATCCTTATGCTAAACCCATGTAATATCCCAGCATAGGGCCACACTACATGTGGGCGGCTGGAATAGCCTGACAAAAGTAGCTCTACCTGTATACACAACCGCTGTAATAACTACAAGAAAGAGAGAGAGAGATATCCAGGGAAACTAAATGACAGCACTGGCTGTGCATATCAAGTGGAGGAAGCTGTTGTGGGTATAATCCATTCCTCTAAATTATCAGCAGGATTACCAAAGACAGCTGATTAGGAAAATGTCCTCCAGTTTCACACTAACGGGACAATGGGAGCGTCGTTGGAATATGTGGGTAGAAAACATGGCGGCGTCATTAACAGTGTTGAGTGTGTGTTAATCAATCACTTCATCATCAGAATGTTGACAGGCCATATTTGACCTTGTCAACAGGGTTCAAATTACACCATGTCTCTTGTGGGCGCACAATGTTAAATATTTATTTTTCAAAGGGACCATTGATTTTGCAACAGTTGGAAGTCTTTGAAACCTCCAGAATGAGCGAAGGAAAACAATGATCACCACGCCAGTGGTGCATAGGGGCCAGCGAGGCCAGGCAGTGGCAGTGTGGGGCCACCAAGTGAACCATGACAGAGATGCAGAGAGCACTATTACACATCACCCTTAACCTCCCTCAACCTTTAGTCTAATGGGTGTGCCCTCAGCCCTCAGACACAGGGGAGGGGGGGGGGACAGAAGGCAATAACGCACAACACGATGACACGGCTGCAGCCACAGCAAAATAAAACAATGGAGTGTTTGGAGGGAGCAGGCAGGTGGTGTAAGAACATCATGGAGTAAACAGACAGGTCCCAGTCCCCTGTCTGGCTGCCAGGGTTCACCGCTGGGAGGTTAAGTGGGCTGCCCATAGCATCCAAACAGGTTTGGAATATATGATATGTGTGTGCTGAGTGTGTGTTTTTGTGGTGTGCCAATAACGCATGTGTGTTTAAGTGTTTGTATGTTTGATACAAATATGTTATTGTTGCCACTAAACCAATTATTTATGTAAATGAGTATCTGCTTGTTGTCTGAAAAAAATCCTGGCACAGTTATTTTAGGTCCCTATATATCCAGCAGCAAATAGCCCAAGCATTCACCTTTGAAACAGAAAGTAGATTGACCACGGTGCTGTGCATTGTTCCACTGCCAATGTGTGGCTCGGGGGGTGGGGCTCACCCACTGTTGAACCTCAGTCTCAGCTTTAATCAAATCAACTTATTATCATCTCCCCATCTCATCAGGCAAAATTGTTATATGATGACATCGTGCGTCTAAGCGTCCCAACGCTACTGTTCACCTAGGGATCACCAGCAATCCACAAGAGGATAATGCGCTGACGTGCTAGTCAATGTATGGGTCTATACCAAACTAGTGAATAAAAACTTTACAAAGCTTTACAGAAGAATAGACCTGTCTCTCTGACACCTACACATAAGGAGGGGTTATATCATCTACCACAGTGGAGCAGTGCGAACGAGTACTTTTTAGTCTCTCGAAGGGGAATAGAGTGTTCCCCTGCCTTGCATAATTCCCTCACTCATTTCTCCCGTCTGCTCAGCTACAGGAACAAGGAGCCCAAAAATACTCCCACCCCAGCCGGATGGCTTGTAGCGCTGGCGCCCAGCTCGGGCGGAGCCGTGTAGGGTGTGAGGTTATGGGTATTATGAGCCTCGGCGGAGTGGGCATGGAAGAGGTTTCTGAGAGAGGCCACCGATGGCCCTTAATAAATGAGTCTGCCAGGTCCTCTAGCTCTCTGTCCTGCCCAGCCACCCCAGCATAGGGTCCATTATCAGCATCAGCCCCCGGGGCTGGTCTTTAATGGAATGGCTGTTGGTGTTTTACCATTATCCAATCACTGGGTCTCTATCTCATCTTCAATCATTTATTATTACTAGTTTTATCCAATTTCTCCTATTACTCCAAGAAAATGTTTCCTTATTCAACATAAGCAAACTGCTATATAATCAAACAAAACACACTAGAATTATTATTATAATAATGGATATTTTAGTCCAATGCAATAAAAAAACCTCCTTCCCAACAGATTTTCACTGAATTAAAGCTCATCCCTCTTCTCATTAACTTACCATTATCAGTAATGATAATGTTTCAACACTTTCCCCATATCCATTCACTAACGAACATCACTATCAGTCTCTAGGTGTCCAGATTGATGAGACCTTCCCATCTTTGATCCACAACCTATTTCCTTATTTCCTTTCGATTATTGTAATGTCGCACTCTCTGCTTTAATAGATCTCACCCCATGTTAATACTCCCATGGGCTAATGGTAGGAAAAGACTGTTCATCCCCCTCTCCTGTCCAAATTAATCACCCAGCCATGTTCTACATGTGGGACCTATGTGGGATTTAACACCAATGGTTAGTATGGTGTCATTAATATGGTAATATTGTAGGTGTTAGCTCAGTTTACATACAACAAGCAGTGGTGACCCGTCATTCGGGGCCCACCTGTTTTAGGCACCACCTGTTTAGCTAAAAAACATATATTTTGGCATTAATACTGTCACATATCAGTTTGCAAACAATGTAAACTTAAATCATTGAGTTAATAAAGCGGCATACAAGCTAGATCTCTTTTTTGCATTCTTGAGTAAAACAGCTCCAAAATGCAGGTGTTTCAGCCTAGCTCAGTGCTTTCTGTGGGGTGGGGCAGCCAGCGGAAAATATGGAGCGTAGGGAGTTGATAATGTTCTCTAGTTGCGCCGTGATTGGCTCCAGTGTTCTGTCACTCATGACCTACGTCTCCGGGGAGAGCTAAAAATTCAGCCCCTTGGAACTGCCATAGAGGATTACATTAAATTGCCCATCCAGGAAGGCTCAAGGTCAATCGCCTACAGATAAAAAATTAAGTCAAATCACATTATATATCTACTGTAGCTTTGATTGACTATCATTCACATCATACTTTTAAATCTTAGCTACTAAGCTAGACAAGCGATCATCATCATGAATCACGTCGAGCAATCTACTGGCAAATCCTTTTCAATCCTTGTCATATGAAAAAATTATAGATAAAACGTATTGGTGCTCATCGTATTGTGCTCATTGACATAAACATTACACAACAAGTTGGAAATCGCAAATTCAACAATGAGTGGTTTTGGAAGAAATCAGTGGCTACTTTTTCCAAGCATTTGTAAACCAATCACTAGCCTGCTATTCAGTGGAGTGGTGTGTGGTCCAAGTCTGTTTAAGGGTCTCTTTTCTTTAAAGGTTAAACATTCGCATGCCATGCCAGAAAGGGTTGAATATATCTGCCATGCTGTCAAACCAGCATGACTTCTCACCGCGTTCAATACAACTGAAACTTCCGGAACAGGGAAATCTCAGACTTCAGTGATTTCAAGAGCTGTAGAAGAAAACAAGCTCCGACTGGAAAATACATTTTGAATGTCATCCAATCGATTCCAATGGGAACTCGGGAACCTCTTTCTAGGAGCTCCACCTGAAGATCACTACTCATATTACCTTGTTTTTTTCTGAGTTCCTAGTTTCTCGAAAACACCATAAATCAAATTCACTTCATACATTTATGTCAAAATTTTCCCACAAGGACACTCCCGCCACCTTTTTCTGTTCAAGTAAAGCGCCCACTAGCAAGTGAATCAAAAATTATTAATGCTGCTGCATAAATGATTAATCTGCCAAGGGGAGATATGATATTAGCTAAGAAAGTAATGCACTAAAGGTGCATGTATATGTAGAGAAGCTGTTAGTAGCCCATGTGCCTCACCCTAATAATTTGGTCCCTTTCCCCCTCATAACTTACCTACTGTTCTACTTGGTGGTCACTTACCTCTACTTTTTAGAGAAATGTAATCATCTAATATTGTAAAGAGCTTTCATTGTCTGCTTATATGCCCCCTTTTTTATCCTACGGTTCGGACTTGATTTACATGAGAATACTGTAAGACCATGTTCTGAAATTCTGTCTTACATTTCAAAAGTGCTGAACAAAATAGTTATATTGACAATGTCCTCCTCTCGCTCATTAATGTCTTAATCAAATTCACGATTCCTCTTATCCGTTCTCTCCTCTTATGCCATAGTTTGTACAACTCAAATGTCAGAAAGAACCACATTTATTTAAGCAAGTCAGCCACTATCAGCTATGCTTTTTAAAAAAGAGCAGTAAATGAGGCTGAATAACTGTTTGCTGCCAGACAAGGCTCTCTGATCCAGGTTGAATGGCAGTGTTAAGGATTCACTCCATGGTGCTAAAAAAAGCTCTGCTGTTAAACTTTATTAGCCCAAACGGTTTCTGCACCATTTGTCAATGCAATTAATCTATTGTTTAGTGTTGTGTTTGTGAAGTGGCATTTTTGTCATCATCTATGTTTGTTTTTAGCCCCACAAAAATTTACATGCTAACATCGCTACTACAATAAGTAATGGTTAGTGAAACAGGATAATGATTACATACCATATAATACACTACAATTTTATGCTCCTGTTTCCATTCTTCCTAATCAGAAAAAGTGTGTTGTCATTAATGTCAGAAACAAAAGGTTTCAAGAAATTTTTACCACTCCGTCTCTGTCTTGTTGGACTGGTGGCGCGGGCACAGTGTTGCTACACTGGTCCCGGTCATGGGAGTCACCCAGCCTCCCACTATACAAGACGTTCCTCCGGGTGCACAGTCAAGTGTCTCGTTACTCTATCAGCTCAGATGTGCCTAGGCCATCACCGTTATCTCTCTCATCCCCATCTCATTTCCCCACCCGAAAAAAGGCATGTCATACTTTATCTTTCGTATTTATCCTCAATACAATCACTCTCAACTTCTCCTCAGAGATTTGTGTCTGATTTCAATGCAGCTGTGTAGGAAATGCCAAGAGATTAAGTTAGGATTTATTTCCAGTCTGATGTTTTGTTATCAAGTTTTCCTGTGTATTTTATTATCTTTTTTACAGAGGAAGATGGAAAAACAAAATATTTTTCTGTTGTGTCTAAAAGTATTCTCTTTTTCCACACTAGGAAAACATGCAGATCAATCAAAATATATATCAGGATGCAGAAAACAAGATCTGTTCCCATTTTAAATGAGCCTCAACAATCCTGAGCACACACTGAGGAGTTCACCACCTGTATTGTCTCTTGTACTCGGTTGAGTTTGTCTAATCTCACTCTCAACATCTGTTCTCAGCTGTGAGGATCAGCGGTCTCAAACCAAACTCTTTATCTGCTGTTTCCTCCATTACCAAACACAGTTCTCCATCTCAAGTGGTGATGAAGTAGTTCAGTATGCTGAACAGCGCTTCTCTGCTTCCATTCAGTGACTCTCCAAAACAAGTGATCACATCCGTTTCTTAATGATGCTTTCCAGAGCCCCACGTATTATATTATTGTTTCTCTTTTTTATGTGTTGAGGATGAGGTTGTAAAACATTTACATGTAATGGTGATTTAATCGTTCTTAATGGCAAACATATTGTACCTTTAATCAGTGAAGTTCTATATTGGAGTTGTTTAAGGTTCAACAAAGAGACAAACCACAAATAAGTTTTCTCTCTTTTTTGTTTTTTCTTTTTTATACCTCACTAATATATTCGGTCCACATTAAAATGGTTGTGAACTGTGTTGATAATTGTATTCATTGTTACTGTGTTTGCACGCAACCATATTACCAATTTTTTATATTTCTGTCAATATATTGCAATTAACACAAGCATCAGCAACAAAAAGGCTGCAGGAGTAAAACCATTTCATTGCTCATATGTAAGAACTTTTAACACAAGTTTGTGTTCAATCACTACCTCTACAAGGCAAAACTGTCAATTTTTAGAATTATAATTCCACTCTCATCTTTATTTCATATCAGGGTCACTAAAATAATGCTTGCTTCCAACACTGAGGCATCTAAGACTACAAAATGAGCACTGAAATGCTAAAACTTTACAATATCAATAATAATATTTACATATCTACCAAAATCTAAATCACATATTCTTATATCACTATCACATG
Source organism: Coregonus clupeaformis (assembly GCF_020615455.1). Taxonomy (NCBI): domain Eukaryota; kingdom Metazoa; phylum Chordata; class Actinopteri; order Salmoniformes; family Salmonidae; genus Coregonus; species Coregonus clupeaformis. Next base: position 33,188 of record NW_025537122.1, on the reverse strand, counting down.
TGTCAAACTGCATAATTCTGCTTATTTAGAAAATATTTTTTTTACCCTTTGGAGAAGCGGGAGGTCAACCCTACCACTGACAAATCCTTTAAGCTTATAATAATCTCTCCTACTAATACTGAAGCCATGATTTATTGATTCTTGCAGTCATTATTGTTCCAGATTCACAAAACAACAATACACTATTAAATATCCTCTGTTTTACTGGTATGTTGAGTTATTCCTGTCTCTCCTGTCAGACTATTGATTAATCCCCTTGTTTTCATTTCTCCCAGTTTATGGGCTTATCAATGATCCGATGTAAATCTCATCCAAATCACTGATACCATCTCACCCTGTCTCATTATCCACCCCATGCTGCTAAGCGAAATAAAGCTCCACTCCCCACACCTACGGCCACTTATCACACACAACTCCCACACTCAAGGCAGCCCTCTAAACACTTAATAGCTTGTTATCTAGAAATCTTTAGTAATCTCAACCTGGTCTCTTTGACCTCCTTTTTTAACAACTTCTTTTAGTTATAAGCAATGTAATATCTCAAGTCTTTTAAAGTTTCCGATTGTGTTTATGTTGTAGTAATTACTTTATTCCCCTGTAGACTGGAAACAAAGTTTATTGACTATGTCACTTCCAGACCATTATCATGAGGAGCCCTACTCCGACAAATATTTTGACCCCAAGTGTTTGAAATCAACTTCCTGTATACCACCTATAATTTCGACTGGAATGTTCTAGGCTTCCCCAGCACCGTATCACCAACCAGCAGGATAGGAGCTGTGACGGGAGCAGGCTCCAGCCTCCAGGGCCTTCATTCTCACTCCATCTCTATTCACTTCCTGTCTCTACCTCAATGTTTCTCTCTCTCTCTCTCTCTCTCTCTCTCTCTCTCTCTCTCTCTCTCTCTCTCTCTCTCTCTCTCTCTCTCTCTCTCTCCCTCTCCCTCCCTCTCTCTCTCTCTCTCTCTCTCTCTCTCTCTCTCTCTCTCTCTCTCTCTCTCTCTCTCTCTCTCTCTCTCTCTCCCTCTCGCTCTCGCTCTCGCTCTCTCTCCTCTCCTCTTCTCCCACTGACTTTTTTTGAGGAAAGAGGCTCGATGGAGGATAGAGGATAGTACTATCGGCCCAGCTACATTTGGAAAGAGCACTGTGGTGATTTACCTGGCTAATAAATGAGCAGATGAGTGTGCAATCAGTCTTTAGTGTGCCAGGAAATATCATGGTAACTGAGCTTGGGGTTGTTTCCGAGATGACTGAAACAATACGATGAGTGGCTGGACTTCTAGTAGAAATAACAAAAGCAATCAGAAGGAGAGATTGATTCTAAGCTCTTGGTAAAGACATGTAGTTTACAGTTTAAGAAAAATTGTGTCCCCTCACTCTTTTTACTCTTAAGAGCCAAACCTCTTTGTTTGCTGTCAAAAGAACAGACTTGTCAGTTTGCCTTTGTAACATATTGGAGAATGAGAGAGGGAGCCAAGATCTCAAATGCCTATAGCCTGGAGCTTGGATAATACTTGGAGTGAGCAATGTTCCTAATGATTTAGTATTTGTTGTATTTTTCTTAGGATCCCCATTAGCTGTTGTCAAATCCAAAAACATACTATAGGCTCAACTGCTAAAACTAAGGGAGAGGAAAGACTTGCATCCATCTTCTTCTCCTCCTCTTCTCACTCCTCCCTCTTCTTCTCCTCCTCTTCTTCTCCCTCTCTTTACCAAATAAGGATAACAAGGTGCAGTTTAAGGTGGAACACAAAGGAAAATTCAAAAATTAATTGACACGGTAGGAGTGCTACTCTACAGGTTTCCAAAGCGTTCCTGGGATTCTGCCCATGTTACTCCAATCTTCTCAAGTTTTTCAAGATTAGCTGGATGTGTCCTTTGGGTGATATCATTCTTGATACACATGACTTGAGCATAAACAACAGCTTGCAGTTCTTGACACCTCAACCATCGCCCTGCACCACTCCACCATATTCAACACTTAAATATTTTATCTTGCCCATTCACCCTCTAAATGCTTCACACACATACACAATCCATATCTCAATTGTCTCAAGGCTAAAACATAATTATTTCACCTCTCTACTCCCCTTCATCTCCTATTAAAGATAATAAGCTTTCACCTAGATTCACCTGGTCAGTCTATGTCTGGAAAGGGAGTTTGTAATGTTTTGTACACTCAGTGTGTCTCAGGCTGGGCCTTCGACTCCGGTCTCAGATGTGGAGAGCTGGGGTTCTACCCCTTAGCCACAGAGGAGGTATAGTTGGACCCAAAATGAAACACCCAAGGCAATACTCCAGGCAAGTAGATTTAATGTAAAACCAAAGGTTCTTACGCACTTCAAAAATAGTCCAGCAAAAGTTCTTCTCAGAACGAGGTATATTAACAGAGGTAGAGTAACAAAGCAGGAGGCAAAACAAAATAACTCCCACCGAGGGAAAAAACAAACTAAAATACTTAGAAAACCTTACTTGGAAAGACACGGTGGGACAAAGCGAACACATCCAACTCAAAACCAGAAGTAAAGCAAAACACCACAGCTAAAATATTGGGAAACAGAAGCCAGTACCTGGATCAAGCTAATAAGGACACCTGAGGAAAACTAAGGCTTGAGGGCCACAATACCTCTAGAGGCCCCAGGAGACAAGCAGGAGGCAGGAAGCTGACAGGACCCCCTCCTCTAAAACTCCTGACGTTCCTTCCAACCCCTGGCCTCAGGAGTGCAAAATCTCGGATCAAACCTGGGTCCCAGGATGTCCCTGGCTGAACCCGGAGCGCTCCTCTGTCCCATTAGCCCTCCCAGTCCACCAGATACTGCAGAGGTTCTGGACCCTCCGGGAGTCATATCCGGCGGACTGTGTAAGCTGGCTGGCCGTCAATGATCTGGAGGTGGCGGGGTCTGCGTGGGGGGGGCAAGGGAGACAAGACAGGTTTTAATAGTGAAACATGGAAAGTGGGGTTAATTCTAAGGGCGAGGAGAACCAGCGATAAGAAACAGAAGTTAACTTTTTCTAGCTTCCATCCGAGAAAGAGGCCAATGTATCTCTGAGAAAGCTTCTTGGATTCACCCGGAGGCTAGTTTCTTAATAGCCAACCAAACTCTCTGACCAGCTCGGAACTAGAGGCATCGGTTCCTGACTTTAGTACATCTCTGGGAGTCGGGAGAGGTACACCTGCCTTCTTCCATCTGCGTTGACCCTGGCCAACACCACTGCGCCTCTTCCTCTGGAACATGTTTACCATGCATTCGAAGGGAACTGATCCGGTGGCTGAGGACTGGAGGGTATTGTGGGCATAATTCAGCCCAAAATGATATAGGTGGCCCAAGGCGTGGGATTACTGGCACCCATACACCTCGGGGTGGTCTCCAGATCCTAATTAATCAAATTTCCGTTTGGCCATTAGACTCTGGATGAACCCCTGACATGGCTGGCTGTGGCCCCAATAAGCCTGCAGAAGGCCCTCCAAAACCGGGACGTGATCGTTGGAGACCACGTCCAGGGGAATCCAAATATCCGAAGACATGGTTCATGAGGAGCTCAGCAGTCTCATAGCCGAGGGCAGCTTGGGCAGGAATAGCTCCGGGCAGCCTTAGAGGCCGAGTCAACCACCACTCGGATGCGGTGTTGCCCTGGGATGAAGTCCCTAACAAAATCCAGAGAGGAAGAGTGTACCATGGCCTTCGAGGAACAGTAAGGGATGAGCAGTCCTTGGTCACTGGCGTATCACTTTCCCTGGTTGCACACCAGGCCTCAACATAACCCGTCGCTTCAAATCAGGCCGCCACCAAAATGCGAAATCGGAGAGAATTCCAGTTGCAAGCACTGCCTGGATCATGTCAAAGACACTCTGCACCCCACTGCAAGCCTGGGCCCGGACAGAGGCATTACAGAGCGGCCGACAACCACCCCTGATCGGGCTCATGACAAGGCTTCTCGTACCCCTCTTTCCCTAGTTCCCACTGAAGAGTGCGGCCGATCCTAACCCTCGAATAATCATGCCAAAGGGCTTCTCTTACATGCCTCGGAAGAATGGCTCGAGACAGGGCATCCGCCTTGGCGTTCTTGGTGCCGAGTCGGTCAACAGGAAGAACTAATCATAAAAAAACCATCGTGCTTGCCGAGGGTTCATCCGCTTAGCCTGTTGAATATTCCAGGTTCTTGTGGTCTGTAGAACCTGGAAGGGTGCTGAACCCCCTCAAGCCAATGGCCCACTCTTCCAGCTAGTTTACCGCAACACTCTCATCACGTAGTAGTTGCGCTCGGCCTCAGACAGCGCACACTTGAAGGCACAAGGGTGTAATCTCCCATCCTCACCCCCTCTGTGACAGGGCTGGCTCCCCACCCCCACCTCTGGCGTCTCCACCGGTCTTTCTGGGTCAATCCTAATCAGAGTCGCTTGAGATCCTCAAGCCCCTCTTTCCCCCCAGTTTTAATCTTGGTCCCTCCTCCCTTATTAGCGTCGTAGGGGCCACCACCGAGCTGAAATTCTGAATGAACTTCCATAGATTAAAGCCAATGAACCGTTGAACCTCCTTGACCTCATAGTGTGGGCCAGCAGTGGACCGCTTTGACCTTCTTCAGGATCCATCTCCTAGTCCTACAATAAACCCGAGAAACTGAGTCTGAGAACATGAATTCAACTTCTCAGGTTTTAACGTAGAGGTGATTGTCAAGGAGCCTCTGAAACCTCACTCCCCTTCATGCTCCTTCTGTGACCTCGAGAAGATGAGATTCGTCCCAGTACCCGAGGCAGGCAAGATTAAGCATATCCCGAACATCATTAATCAGGGCTTGGAGATACTGCGGGGGCCATTGGTGACCGGGCGGCATCACCCGATATTCTAGTCCGTGTGCCTTCCTCTTCTTCAAATCTCCTTGCCGAGATCATGTTAAGCATTGCGAAACCAGTTTATAAAAGCCCCTTAAGCAGCTCAAAAGCAGTATGCCATGAAAGTATCAGATTCCATCCGTGATCTTGTTAAGTCCCAATTAATCAATACAAGCCTAAACCCCCGTCTTTCTTTTCAACAAAAAGCCCTCCCCAGCCGGGAAGTAGAAGGCATAGATAGGCCGGCTGCCAAGGACTCCTTAATTAGGTGTCCCATGCTGCTTTCAGGGGAGGACAAAAATCCACCTCTAGGAGGGCTACACCCGATAGATCAATGCACAGTCATACGTACGATGAGCAGGAATCCGGCCTTACTAACCTGCCTTAACATCGTAAACACTGGGATGGAGGCGTCAACAGACTCTTGAAACTGGGTACTAGGGGCTGAGGAACTCTGAAGCATGCAGGTGAGTTGGCAAGTGGGGACCCCAGCTTAGAATGGTGCCAGTAGGCCAGTCGATCTGGGATTATGTCTGCATAGCCAAGGGTGACCCAGGATAATAGGATACTCGGGAGAGTCAATGAGATAGAAAATTCTCCTCCTGCTGGTGTTGAGAGATGGTAAGTCGCAGGGACCAGGTCGCCTCTGTAACCTTTCCTGGTTCCAGAGGTCTGCCATCCTAAGGCTGTAACTGCCTGGGGTTGAGGAAGTAGTTGGCTTGGGATCTTAAGTTCCTTAGCCAGGTTACATCCAGGGAAATCACCTGCGGCACCGGAATCGATCATAGCCTGGACCCGGTGATGCTGGTGGCCCTCCAGGACAGGGTGGCTGCAATAGCCAGACAGCGTTAGTAGGAGGAGCTCTAATTCTCCCCATCACCCTCCTGTAGCTGGACAGGCGTTTCCGAAAGCTCGGGGCAAGTGGAGCGGAGTGGCCGGCAACCCCGCAGTAGAGGCAGGCTTGTCCCTCATGCGGCGTTCCCTTTCGTTGGAGAAAGCCTGGAACAGCCTAACTGCATACTCTCCGGGAATCCTGGAGCAGTTCCAGGAGCCGGGGAAGCTCTGAATGACGGAGTCCAAACAGGAGAAACAGAGCTGCTCAGAGGAACTTGGGACTAACACTGGCGTGAGCCGTTCTCCGCTCTCTTAGACGATTGTCAGGCGGATGGCCAGGCTATAAGGGACTCGAGATCTCCAGCTGGTTCTCGGGTAGCTAACTCATCTGAAGGGGCTCAGATAACCCTCCCTGAAAACAGACCCTCAGTAACTACATCATTCCATCCGCTCCTTGCTGCTATGGTCCGAGGAAATCAATGGCAAAATCTGCCGTGCTTGAGGGCCCTGACGGAGACACAGTAGGCGCTTGGAATCCCCCCTGACAGGATATCAACACCCGCTTGAACTCTTCTACAAATGCAGCGTGGGAGTCACAGCAGGCCTCCTGGGACTGCCACCCGCAGAGGCCCAGGCGAGCTCCTTGTCTGAAAGAAGGGTAATGATGTAGGCAATCTTGGAACGGTCTGTGGGAAAACCCCGGGGTTGAGTGGGTGGGGAGCATTGGGTGAGGGAAACCTGGCAAGAGCTTGGATCCCCAGAAAAGGGCTTGGGAGGTGGCTAGTCGGGGCTCCGCCACTAGAAGGCCTGTCGTCTGCTGGGGGTGACCTGGGGAAAAGGGAGAGGACCAGACGTTCAAAAGCAATGGAGATACCTCATCATTTCGGCCAGGAGTTGAGAATAGAAGCTAGCCATCAGCTCTTCTTGTCGGCTGAGAAACGGCTTCATGGCGCTGGAACGAAGCCTCATTCCAGTATCACACCAACAGGTCCTGGGAACTGAGTGTTTCTGGGTCCATGATTACTTGGTTTTTTCTGTCCTAGCTGGGCTTGGACTCCGGTCTCAGATGTGGAGAGCTGGGGTTCTACCCCTTAGCCACAGAGGAGGTATAGTTGACCCCAAAATAAACACCCCCGGCAATACTCCAGGCAAGTAGATTTAATGTAAACCCAAGGTTCTTCGCACTTCAAAAATAGTCCAACAAAAGTTCTTCTCAGAAACATTAACAGAGGTAGAGTAACAAAACAGGAGGCAAACCTAATCACGAGGGAAAAAACCTAAAATAACTTAAAACTTCCGGAAAGACACGGTGGGACAAAGCAGGAGACACATAGCCAGGACTCAAAAACCAAGTGAGAAACAAGGGAAAAACACACAGCTAAAATACTCTAGGGGAAACAAGGCACAGCTGACCTGGATCAAGCTAATAAGGACACTGCAGGAAGAACTAAGGCAGAGGGGAAACACAGATGACCTCTAGAGGCCCGGAGACAAACAGGAGGCAGGAAGCTGACACAGTGTACGTTTGCCTCTGGCTGATCTGCAATGAATGAGCATGTTTTTCTTGTTATTCTTTTGAAGAATCACTTCCCAGGTAACTTTTTTGAGTAGCTCAGATATTTCCAGTAACGGAGTCTAAAGATGAGTCTTATTGATCACGTCCAGCAGTAAGCTTTTGACATCTCAACCTCAAAGTGGATTCACTACACTGCTCATTCATCTTCTGTTGTATTTTTAATTTAACCTTTCCATTGGCTCAAGCTGTCAATAGAGTTCTACCCTCTCTCTCTCTGACCCACCACACATCTGATAGCCTACACAGTACAGTACACTCAGACCCTTCAACTACAGAGGCATAGGGCCTCAATTTCAATAACATATCTGAAATTATTAGGAACCAAACTTGAGAGAACATCGTAGTACGTAATAAGCTGGAGAAGGCCCGGCGGTGTTTACCCAGAGATGAGAGGTTTGGCCCAACATGTTCCTGGCACACATCCCAACCTCCATTCAACCACTGACTCTGCATTTAAGGAAAAGAAAACCATCCTCCACCTCCCTTCAGTGTCTACTCCTACTGGGAACCCCACGACAATATCTACCTTCAATAAAGCCTGCTGGTAATTGAGGCTGCAGAATTTCTCACATTGACTCGTCAAAGGGGGGTGAAGAAGGGTATTACAGATAGAGGGCTATGAAGTGTGAGACAACGTTCTGTTAAGCGCCAAGAGCTGGTGGCTCTGGGAGGTAGTGGAACTAGCTAGGCTGGCTGATTTCTGAATAGCTGGTGTTTATAGAGAGACCAGTCAGACGTGTAATCACACTAGGCCTGTGGTATGGAGAGGGTATAGTGGCCGATTAGGACACTGTGATGGGTAGGAGGCAGTTAGACCCAATGCTAGCCTATTAGGTGGACAGGCATGCATTTTTGTAACAGGTGATGCAGAAAGGAAAACTAACAGCGCACAATATGCCCAAGTCAAGACCTGTCAGGATAGTTCATGAAAAATACAGGGGAATGAGGAAGTATTAATGTGTTGTTAATAACACTTTCTTGGAGTTTTTCCTTTCGTAATGAGTGCAGGTTTATAGCCTTATTACCTTGTAGTCAGATACACACAAAAGCACCAACCCTAGTTTTACTGATTGGGAGGAATATAATAAGTGGAATGTCTCACCTTATCCCACTGTCTCACCGGTCTAAAGGTGATGATGACCATGGCTGGGTTGATCGGTACCCTTCAGGGTTGAACGCAGGTCTTTGTGTTCACAATTTACGTTTAACATGTGCCTGGAAACAAGGGAAATCAATTAGAGGGTTAAATACTCATTACAACACTGTACTAAGGTCGATTAATGCCCATTAATCCAATCTTCCAATGGTTTCATCCTAGTTTCTAAAGCACCACATGCTGCTTGTTTTGCACACATAGCTATCGACATGCTGTGAACTCCTGTCATCACGCCTCTTGAAATCTCTCTCTCTCTCAGTCCAGCAGAGGGTGATGAAAGCATGCTGGGTAAAGAAACGGGCTTCCCTCTGTTACTATCCATGTAAAGCACTTGTTACAATCTGGTAATCTGTGATAATCTTTATTAACAGGTGGAGTGATTTAGTGTTCAAAGCCTCATTAAAAAAAGACCTAATTAAATGAGGTGTTGAATCTAGCTTGACCGCCGCAGAGAGAGCGGTGGCACTGCCCGTTTGAAGTGTCTCCCTTTGAATAGGGTCTGTGAGTGTAAAAAGTACAACGTTTCAGGAGGAAATAAAAGAGTAGGTAGGAGCAGACGGAGAGTGTTAGCAGTGGCCTGCCGGACCCTCATATTACCAACTCTTTGGTCTGGGTTGCTATTCGACTCAGGACATTTTTTGTCTCTTAAAAGAGTGGAAATAGTGAGGGGGTTGGAACAGCAGTATGACTCAAATCAAAGGCTTAAATACAGCTGCCCAGACGTTTCTCCTTTTTCATGAAGGATTTCCTTGATTTACAAAAAGAGAAGTTGTCTTTCCTCAGGCTAGCCACTTTCAGAAAATAGAAAAATTACTTCTGAGGAGAAAAGTGATGTTTTAATACCACTGAACTGTGTCAGATTTCATATTACGATCCTGGTCTGCAAAAATTAATAAGAATACCCCCTGCCCTGCCTGGAAAACTCCCCTATCCTCCCAGTCCAGTCTCTCAAATGCTGACGCTGAATCTGTTTTCCCTACAGAAGCCGAGCCTCCCTTTGGCTGATTAAAATGTTCTCGAACCAAATAGATTTGCTCCATGTTCCCTGCACAGATGGCACCAGATTGCTCTTTTTGGGCTGGGCTAGTATGACAGGGCCACATCATCTCTCTGGTGATGCAAAGAAGTGCTTCCAACAGTGAGGTGATGGGACAGAGGTAGGATGGATGAGTTGACAGGCAGGGGTTAAGGAGTAACATGGAGACTACCATGTTACCCGCCACCACAACATTGGGCAGATGGAAAGCCACAGCTAAATGACTGTTGAGCAACGCTGTTGACTGATGTTTGCCAACTCTCTCTCTCTGTTTCCAAGTCAGTCCTTCTCTATCTGCTACAGTTATCACTTAATCTCTCCATTTTTGGTTTGGCTTTTTTTATTGCAATGAACAATCTCGAACCTCACAGTATGTCAGTATGCCCCCCTTCCACCCCCCCCACCTCCACACACCTGAATAGTGTATCATTAGAAGATGCCCTAACAGGGCTGTGGCAGTCGTTTTATGGCCCTCGGGGTAAGCCCCTCTGTTTGCGGAAGCTCTGCACCCCTTTTGACCAGATGTGCCACCCCCGTCCCGCACCCCTCTTCCTCAGGCTCATCCGCCAGCGGTCAGTGATGATGCTGATGAGGCCCACAGGTGAAGCTGTTTGGTGGGGGCATGTCTGGGTTCCCCCCGGCAAGGCTGGGGAGGATCCAGATGTAGCCAGGCCCCAGCAGGCCGGCCTCTCGGCCATACTGAACAGGTACTGGGCCTCCTCATGGGAGCAGTATACCAGCAGCACCTGGGCGTCGATCTGCCGCAGCAGGCGCCGTGCCCGGATGTGCCGCTTCATGCCGCTCAGCAGCACACATGTCGCCGAAGGTCAGCACGTCCTGCAGTTCCCTACATGAAGTAGCTGAGTTTGGGGCGTGAAGGTCTTGACATAGTCCACGGAGACCCTCATAGCCCGGGCACAGGCTGGTGATGACCACGAGCTGTCCCAGTTGTACTCCTCCATCACCTTGAACATGCCGTTGATCTGCTGCTCGATGGAGGAGCCCAGCTGCTGGAGGCGTGGAGCCATCGCCCTGCAGAGAGACACAGACAGGCAGAGTGAGCACAGATAACAGCCCTTTAATGGATAGTTAATTTCGCTCAATCAATTTGCTCTAATTTATCCTAACAAGCAAAATTAAAACTTTCTAATGATCTAATGCAATGACTTTCTTAATAGCCTACTTAGTGGCAAACTATATGATTACCGGATTTATGTAATTCAGCCAGTTATATGTAAAAAATAAAAAAATAATTTACAGTAGACCACCCAGAAGTGGTGTGTAGTCTCTGGGCTGAGAGGCAGTACTGTACAGTAAGTTATTGTGTTTGGTGTTGCTCTACCTGGAGCCCAGGCACCATTCATCACTTTAACCCATGTGTCCTTCCCACTTGCCACAGCAACGCTGGCCCTCATCCATACTTTTGTCTTGCAAATGCAGAAGGATGGCACTATCAATAGCCCAGCCTCTGTTTTTTCTCTTTTTCATCTCTCCCGTTCTCAAGATGTCTCCTCTTTGACCTTGGAGAGAGGAGTATGAAAATTCTGTGTTGTGTTAACTAAAGTGATCCAGGTATTTTGAGGAAGATCAGAGCTGGTTCTTGCCTGTGTGTGTTTGTAATTGTGTGTCTTCTTTTTAGTATGTTCAGGAACAGAATAATATACGTTTTTTCCATCAATCTTGTTGAAATATTTATATCAGTAATGGTCTTGGCATCAACATGTTTCTGCAACCTGGGAAAGCTATGGGCTTACATAGGGCAGGGTTTTATTTTGTGTTTCTTACTAGAAAATAACAGAATCCATCATTGTTTTTAAGACTGCTTAAGTGACCCATACAGTACATTTACAGGGTTGGAGTGCCATTGATATGTCTTGACTCTAAGAGAAGTTAATGATTGTTTATTGGTTTTGAATTATGCACGCTGCTCATAGAAATCATTGCACCATAATTGCTTTGTAAACAAATAGTATCGTAAATCATATGCACCCCCAGTGAATTGTGTAACTGATAAACAAAGTGTAATAAAAACGTACAGAAATTACAGAGATTTTACTGTTTCACTGGCTGCATATCTGGGCTGATCATTAAGACTTTCACTTTTAAATGAAGTTGTATAAACGGCAACTTTATAATCAATAAATAGCTTATCATTTTCTTCATCACCCCAAATAAATCTATAAAGTAGATTTGATGATACATTTTTTTACTTTTGTCCCTCCTAAGTCAGAATAATTGTGGTGAGGCTCAGTTCCCTTGATATTATGTCATTTATATGCCATTTACACATATAGTGCCTTCAGAAAGTATTCACACCCTTTGACGTTTTCCACATTTTTGTTGTGTTACAGCCTGAATTAAAAATGGATTAAATTGAGATTTTTTTGTCACTGGCCTACAACACAATACCCCATAATGTCAAAGTGGAATTATGTTTTTCGAAATGTTTACAAATTAATAAAAAAAGAAAAGTTGAAATGTCTTGAGCCAATAAGTATTCAACCCCTTTGTTATGTCAAGCCTCAATAGGTTCAGGAGTAGAAATGTGCTTAACAAGTCACATAAGTAAATTGCATGGATTCACTCTGTGTGCAATTGATAGAATAATTTGTTAATGACTAATTATTACACTCCACTTTATTAAATGTGTTAGAAATCCTGAGACTATAATCTAATAATGTGTGTGTGTGAGACCAGTAAAGATTATGACATTGTGTTACTATTTTAGCAATGTGAGTAGAAGTTAGACCACGATAACAAAGGACAAGTAGAACTGTCTACAGACAACTGAGAAAGCCAAGATAAAAGAGGCCTCCCAATTTAGGGAGGAGAGAAACCATTAGGCTTGGAAGAGTGCATGTGTGTGTGTGTGTATGTGTGTGTGTGTGTGTGTGTGTATGTGTGTGTGTGTGTGTGTGTGTGTGTGTGTGTGTGTGTGTGTGTGTGTGTGTGTGTGTGTGTGTGTGTGTGTGTGTGTGTGTGTGTGTGTGTGTGTGTGTGTACCGATGGTCGGGAGAGAGCAGTTTTCCAGTGGAAAACTACAGCCCCCCAAAGAGGGGTGGGATTTTCCCTCTGACGTGAGCGTATAATAATATTGTCCGACCATTTTGTTTCAGAGCGCTCTTATGAATAAATATGCTGACCATTGCAGGATTGAGTCTTTGTTTAATTTATTTAAACTTCAAGAGATTTACAACCTTTGGGAATTATTCAGAGATTTGATGAAAAGTTGACTTCAACCAGAGATAACAAAATTCTTGTGACAGCAATAATAGTGTATAACATGATTTTGAATGACTACCTCCTTCTCTGTACCTCACACATACAATTATCTGCAAGGTTCTCAGATCGAGCTAGTGAATTTCACAACACAGATTCAACCACAAAGACCAGGAAGGTTTTCCAATGCCTCACAAAGAAGGGACCCCACCTATTGGTAGAAATTATTAATTACACTTTGGATGGTGTATCAATACACCCAGTCACTACAAAGATACAGGCATCCTTCCTAACTCAGAGGAAGGATGTAGGGTTAGGGTGTAAGGTTTTAGCATAGCCTGAAGGTAGGGCGTTGCCAGTTCCCCTTGCTGTTCGTGCAGTAGGCACCATGGTCTTGTAGTGGATGAGGAGTTTCGACTGGAAGCCAGTGGAGTATGTGGAGGAGCGGGCTGACATGAGAGAACTTGAGGAGGTTGAAAACCAGGTGGGCTCGCAGCGTTCTGGATAAGTTGCAGGGGTCCGATGGCAAAAGGAGCCCAGCCAACAGCGAGTGAAGTAGTCCAGACGGGAGAGGACAAGTGCCTGGATTAGGACCTACGGCGCTCCTGCGTGAGTTAGGTCATATTCTACGGATGTTGAGCGAGTCACTGCTTTGATGTTTGCAGAGAACGGCAGGGTGTTGTCCAGGGTCACACCAAGGTTCTTTGCACTGGGGAGGGCGACACTAGAGTTGTCAACCGTGATGGAGAGGTCTTGAACGGGCAGGCCTTCCCCCAGAAGGAAGAGCAGCTCCGTCTGGTCGAGGTTAAGCTTGAGGGGTGGTGGGCTGACGTCCAAGTTGAGATATCTGTCAGGCACGCAGAGATGCGTGTCGACACCTGGGTGTCAGAAGAAGGGAGAAAAGTAGTTGAGTGTCATCTGCATAGCAATGATAGGAGAGACCATGTAGGATATGACGGAGCCGAGTGACTTGGTGTATAGAGAGAAGAGGAGAGGGCCTAGAACGAGGCCTGGGGGACACCAGTAGTGAGAGTAAGTGGGTACAGACACAGACCTTCTCACGTCACCTGGTAGGAGCAGCCTGCCAGGAAGGATGCAATCTAAGAGTGTGCAGAGCCTGAGACGCCTTTCCCTGAGAGGGTGGAGAGGAAGATCTGATGGTTCACGGTGTCGATGGCAGCTATTAGATCTAGGAGGATGAGAACAGAGGAGAGAGAGTCAGTTTGGACAGTGTGGGAGAGTCTTCTGACACAGAGAAGAGCAGTCTCCGGGTTGAGTGACCTGTCTTGAAGCCTGACTAGTTAGGGTCAAGAAGATGGATCTGAGAGAGATAATGAGAAAGTTGATCAGAGACATCACGCTCAAGTGTTTGGAAAGAACAGAAAGAAGGAAAGAAAAACAGTTATAGAGTTTAATGGCTGTGATAGGAGAAAACTTTAAGTTTTAGTAATTTTAGTTTCTCCATCAATACTAAACCTAATTGACAAAAGTGAAAAGAAGGAAGCCTGTACAGATAAAACTATTCCAAAACATGCATCCTGTCTTTGCAACAAGGCACAAAATAATACTTCAAAAACCTGAATACAAAGTGTTGTGTTTGGGGCAAATCCAATACAACACATTACTGAGTACCACTATATTTTCAAGCATAGTGGTGGCTGCATCATGTAATGGGTATGCTTTTGTAAGAGTTAAGGACTTGGGAGTTTTTCGGGATAAAAAAAAGAACGGAATGGAGCTAAGCACAGGCAAAAATCCCTAGAGGAAAACCTGGTTCAGTTTGCTTTCCACCAGACACTGGGAGATGAATTCACCTTTCAGCAGGACAATAACCTCAAAACACAAGGCCAAATCTACACTGGAGTTGCTTACCAAGAAGGCAGTGAATGTTCCTGAGTGGCCGAGTTACAGTTTTGACTTAAATCTACTTGAAGATCTATGGCAAGCCCTGAAAATGGTTGTCTAGTAATGATCAACAACCAACTTGACAGAGCTTTCGAAGCATTTTGAAAATAACAATGCTCAAATGTTGCACAATCCAGGTGTGTGTGGAAAGCTCTTGAGACTTACCCAGAAAGACTCACAGCTGTAATCGCTGCCAAAGGTGATTCTAACATACCTACCCTCTAATCAGGATATATTCAAGGTTTTTTGTTTTTGGTTTTACAAATGTTCAAATTTTTCTTCCACTTTGACATTACAGAATATTTTGTTGTAAATCCACTTTGTAAAACAATAAAATCTGGAAAAAAATCAAGGCGTGAATACTTTCTGAAGGCACTGTATGCCATTTTTCCTGATGCTATCAGAGCAGTACCCAGAAGTCACTGCTTCACTCAAGCTGGACCTTACCTGTCCTTTTCCCTCTCTAGGGGACCGTGCCCTGTCTCTGTCATGGTCATCAAGCTTGTTGAGGTTTGGGGTTACAGAAAGCCAGGTATCCAGAGACTAGGACTACCTCTGTCCTCTTGTTCTGCTGTTTTATTCTGTCTCCTTGTTGTCCTTCAGAGAAGTCTAAAGTAGGTTAGAACTTATCTGTGTGCTCCTGATGTCAGTCATCATATTGGTCTATTCCTCTGAGTGTCTCCACACTGACGGTTTCTCATCAGCTCTGAATATCACATCCCTCTCTGTTTCTATTTCAATTAGTAACATTGAACATTTAGCTATTTGTGTTTTACCTTTTTCCATATACAAAAAGACATCCTCCTACATTACCTTGGAGGTAGATATGATACAGTAGAAGGGACAATAAAACATCTTGTAACACGTGTTTAGCAAGAGCAAGGGTGTTATGCAGGTTGGTAACTGAGCAGGTTTTTGAAGATGGCATTTTCTAACTCCTCTCAGTGTCCCGCGAGCAAAGTTATTGTCTTCTTTCTGTGCATGCAGCTCTACCACTTGTATGCCACGAGTATTCATCTGGCAGAGTGTAAAATCAATTTGCTCCTTAGCATGTGTGTGTGTGTTCGTGTGTGTATGTGCCTGTGTGTGTCTGTGTTTGACTGTGTCTAGCCTTATGGTACACGATCACACTGTGACTCTCAGCCCCAAACCTAAGGGTCTATCTAGAGAAAAGCCCCCAGCTAAGTGTGGTAGCGACCACTCAATTGGGATTGTGGAGACAGTTAGCTACTGTACTGTAGTCCAAATGAGCCCCCTGAGCATGGATGCCACAGGCTTCAGCTACAGCCCAACCCAGCATGCTAAAGCTCTTAACCAATGACAGGACACAACCCCATATCGATGATACCTTTTTATACGCGGACATGGACAATAGTGTCTGAATCAAATCGCTGAGGGGATTTAAGGGAATCCGGTTGAAACAGGTGTCTGTTACCAATACCTACGTGCTGAATATGAAACTAAATCTCCTATAGGTGTAGGGCAGATTTCGCCAGATGTTTGTTTCTTTTATGTTGATGGTGATTAGATACCAGTATTGTTGTTTCCCTGAAAGGGTTGTGATTATAGATTGAAGTCCCATTGCACCTCTGTACTGTAAGTGTGACATTTCATAAAGAAGATTTAACGTCATCTAGTTAACAGCCTAGCCTTCACTGGCTTCTGCGAGAGTTTAGGACATAAGGTTCTATCTGCAAAAGATGATTCTGAGATAATTGGCTTTAAAGTTCCGGACCTTATGTTAGTTTGAATGCGGTGTTAGCAATTTTATATGATTGTATTTTTTTGAATTTATCAACATTAATTGGGATATTTAGAGTACTATAAGGTAGAGAAACATTGAACAGAAACAACGCTCTGTCTATAACTTTTTTTTTTTTTTTATTTTTTTTCAAAAATGTCCAGATAGAACCCATAGTCCCAAGCTCTCCCGGAGTCTGGCCAGTGGTCTGTTTACAAACAACAAGATAGAGTGATATGTCTTTATATACTGTAACAAAAACACACACTCATCTCTTCTCCCTAATTGTATGTTTTATATTAGCCAACTGGCTCTTGGCTTGAGTGCTTTGTGGCTTGTGGGTAACAGATTAGCAACTGAATGTTTACAAAATGGGTTGGATCGGGGTCAGATGAGAGATAAAAGCCATATATACACCTGCACAGATGCTTTTATAGGACCACAGGTCAGTGGTCAAGAACCCCAATACAACATATTTTCTTTTCAGAATACAATGCTCTCTACACACACAAAGTTTAGGCCACTGAAAACAAAAATGTTATCTGGACCAATGGTGGGCATTTGAAGGACTCTCACAGAAACAAATCGCTGTCACTAATTATTGATAGAGTGGAATGGAGATGGAATGGTTTAAGAAAAACAAGGGGAAAGAAATGAGGCTTTGCAATAAAACACAAAGCTGCAACTGCAAGGGCACCTGGAATTGTGGTGCTAGGGGCTTGAGAGATTAGAGCAGGGAGTCTGTACTGTGTTGTAATTGATTCAGAAGTTGCAAAATAAATCTGAGGGAGAAGACCGGCGGAGTAGCCATTCCAGAAGGGCCGGGTGGAGAGATAAAGGCAGACGTGCTCTGCCTCGTTCTCTCTCTTGTTCCTCTCTCTTTCTCTCTCTCACCTTTGGCAAGAGGAGCCATGGCATCCTGCTCTCTCTCTCTCTCTCTCTCCTCTCTCTCTCTCTCTCTCTCTCTCTCTCTCTCTCTCTCTCTCTCTCTCCATCTCTCTCCAATGGTGAGTGACTTCTGGACATGGATCTTTTGCTGCGGCATATGTCCGCCCTCAACTCCCAGCGTGATGTACCCTGGCACTGTCGTGCCATGTGCTCGTCCCATGTGCTGACGTCACAGGACCCTCGCAGGGCCGAGGAACAGACAGACGACACCGCCGTAGTCATTTGTCCTTCCTCACAATGATAGAGGAGATCCAAAGGGGCAGTAACAGATAGCACTGCATTACAATAATTTTGTACATTTGAGTTTTATTGCATCCATTTTGAATGCATTTATATTACATTGTAACACTAAAGTGAGCACAAATTCATTTGTTACTGTCTGAATTGTGTTGTATTCTGTAATTCTCATGCTAAATTATCTAGTAAATTATTATGCGCCATAAACAATGTTTATTATATGCCTTTGACTTGAAGAAAACCAGGACAAAAATATATTAAGTGATTTTGTTATGTATTCATGCATCCTACTCAGATTGCAGACTCCATACAGATCCTCTGAATCCCATCCCAGCCTATTTAGCCCTGTCTAGACAGTTCATACTGTATATGTGTCACTGTTTCGGATGATAGCAACAAGGTAGAGAGGGACACAAGTAGGTTTAGGATGTGAAGAAAGGAAGAGAGAAAAAGGTTGCTCTACTTTAGGATGGGCCTCAGGCTCCCTTCCTGCTTTGAGAAACGAGGTCTGCTACTGCTGTTCGCCCTGTTCCCCAACACCTCTCGGACCACTGAAGCAAAGAGACTCTGGACCCAATCCTAACTTAAGATACATGTAAACTGCACAAATTATGCATTAATGTCTAATGAGATTTAAGATGTAATAAAAAAATGCTTGGGTACAGACATAAATCTCAAGTTAGGATTCGGTCCCCAGTGATAGGTGTGTGAAGCGAGACGGCTGGACAGACAGTCTGAATGCTGTCTTGTCTACCTGGGACTACTACAGTATGATGTTGTCTGATACGTCATGTCTCCGTCTATTGGGCTTTTTTGCTGCAAGTGTGTTGTGGTTAAACATTTGATACATGACTGTTCCCTGCTATTCCCCTTGTGAATCATATTAGAACATGGCATTGTCAAAGATCACATGTAATATAGTACAGATTTTTTTTTAAACAAGTCATTTAGCAGACGCTCTTATCCAGAGCCGACTTACAGTTAGTGCATACATTATTTTTCATACTGGCCCCCGTAGGAATCAAACAACCCTGGCGTTGCAAACGCCATGCTCTCACCAACTGAGTTACATCCCTGCCCGCCATTCTCCCCTACCCTGGGCCAATTGTGCACTGGCCCATGGGGTCTCCCCGTCACGGCCGGCTACACCAGAGCCTGGATTTGAACCAGGATCTCTAGTGGCACAGCTAGCACTGCGATGCAGTGCCTTAGACCACTCGCCACTCGGGAGACAAATTCAAATGAGGATTCGGTCGAGTGGGAAACCCGCCTCTACCATCCGTTCTATTGGCCAACGTGCAATCACGGAAAATAAACTGGATGATCTCCGCTCAAGATTATCCTACCGACGGGATGTTAAAACTGTAATATCTTATGTTTCACCAAGTGGTGGCTCGACGACACGGATAATATTCAGTGGCTGGATTTTCCGTTCATCGGCAGGACAGAACAGCTACAGTGAGGAAAAATTGTGATCCCCTGCTGATTTTGTACGTTGCCCACTGACAAAGACATGATCAGTCTATAATTTTAATGGTAGGTTTATTTGAACAGTGAGAGACAGAATAACAACAGAAAAATCCAGAAAAAGCATGTCAAAAATGTTATAAATTGATTTTAATGAGGGAAATATGTATTTGACCCCTGCAAAACATGACTTAGTATTGGTGACAAAACCCTGTTGGCAATCACAGAGGTCAGACGTTTCTTGTAGTTGGCCACCAGGTTTGCACACATCTCAGGAGGGATTTTGTCCCACCTCTTTGCAGATCTTCTCCAAGTCATTAAGGTTTGAGGCTGACGTTTGGCAACTCAAACCTTCAGCTCCCTCCACAGATTTTCTATGGGGATTAAGGTCTGGAGACTGGCTTAAGCCACTCCAGGACCTTAATGTGCTTCTTCTTGAGCCACTCCTCTGTTGCCTTGGCCGTGTTTTTGGGTCATTGTCATGTGGAATACACCCATCCACGACCCATTTTCAATGCCCTGGCTGAGGGAAGGAGGTTCTCACCCAAGATTTGACGGTACATGGCCCCGTCCATCGTCCCACTTGATGCGGTGAAGTTGTCCTGTCCCCTAGCAGAAAAACACCCCCAAAGCATAATGTTTCCACCCTCCATGTTTGACGGTGGGGATGGTGTTCTTGGGGTCATAGGCAGCATTGCCTCCTCCTCCAAACACGATGAGTTGAGTTGATGCCAAAAGAGCTCCATTTTGGTCTCATCTGACCACAACACTTTCACCCAGTTCTCCTCTGAATCATTCAGATGTTCATTGGCAAACTTCAGACGGCCCGTATATGTGCTTTCTTGAGCAGGGGGACCTTGCGGGCGCTGCAGGATTTCAGTCCTTCACGGCGTAGTGTGTTACCAATTGTTTTCTTGGTGACTATGGTCCCAGCTGCCTTGAGATCATTGACAAGATCCTCCCGTGTAGTTCTGAGCTGATTCCTCACCGTTCTCATGATCATTGCAACCAGGAGGTGAGATCTTGCATGGAGCCCCAGGCCGAGGGAGATTGACAGTTCAGATTTTGTGTTTCTTCCATTTGGCGAATAATCACACCAACTGTTGTCACCTTCTCACCAAGCTACTTGGCGATGGTCTGCTGTAGCCCATTCCAGCCTTGTGTAGGTCTACAATATTGTCCCTGACATCCTTGGAGAGCTCTTTGGTCTTGGCCATGGTGGAGAGTTTGGAATCTGATTGATTGATTGCTTTGTGGACAGGTGTCTTTTATACAGGTAACAAGCTGAGATTAGGAGCACTCCCCTGTATAAAAGACACCTGGGAGCCAGAAATCTTTCTGATTGAGAGGGGGTCAAATACTTATTTCCCTCATTAAATGCAAATCAATTTATAACATTTTTGACATGCGTTTTTCTGGATTTCTTTGTTGTTATTCTGTCTCTCACTGTTCAAATAAACCTACCATTAAAATTATAGACTGATCATTTCTTTGTCAGTGGGCAAACGGACAAAATCAGCAGGGATCAAATACTTTTTTCCCTCACTGTACGTCTGACGAAGGGTGGTGGTGTGTGTCTATTTGTCAATATCAGCTGGTAGTGCGACGATGTCTAATATTAAAGAAGTCTCGAGTATTGCTCGCCTGAGGTAGAGTACCTCATGATAAACTGTAGACCATCTCATATTTTTCGTAGCCGTCTATCTACCACCACAAACCGATGTGGCACTCAACAAGCTGTATAAGGACATAAGCAAACAAGAAAATGCTATCCAGAAGCGGCGCTCCTGGTGGCCGGGGACTTTAATGCAGGCATTTCTACCAGCATGTCACATGTGCAACCAGAGGGGAAAAAAATCCAGACCACCATTACTCCACACACAGAGACGTAACAAAGCTCTCCCTCGCACTCCATTTGGCAAATCTGACCATAATTTTATCCTCCTGATTCCGCACAAGCAACAACTAAAGCAGGAAGTACCAGTGACTCGCTCAACACGGAAGTGGTCAGATGACGCGGATGCTTCAAGCTACAGGACTGTTTGCTAGCACAGGCTGGAATATGTTCCGGATTCATTCAATGGCATTGAGGAATATACCACCTCAGTCACCGCCTTCCATCAATAAGTTCGTCGACGACGTCGTCCCCACAGTGACCGTCGGATATATCCCAACCTAAAGCCACGGATTACAGGAAACATCCGCACTGAGCTAAAGGCTAGAGCTGCCGCTTTCAAGGAGCGGGACACTAATCCGGACGCTTATCAGAAATCCTCTATGCCCTCAGATGAACCATCAAACAGGCAAAGCATCAATACAGGACTAAGATTGAATCCTACTACACCGGTTCTGACGCTCATCGGATGTGGCAGGGCTTGCAAACTATTACGGACTACAACGGGAAACCCAGCCGCGAGCTGCCCAGTGACGCGAGCCTACAAGATGAGCTAAACGTATTTTATGCTCGCTTTGAGCGCAGCCAACACTGAAGCATGCATGAGAGCACCAGCTGTTCCGGGAAGACTGTGTGATCACGCATCTCTGTAGCCGATGTGAGCAAGACCTTTAAACAGGTCAACATTCACAAGGCCGCGGGGCCAGATGGATTACCAGGACCAACTGGCAAGTGTCTTCACTGACATTTTCAACCTCTCCCTGACCAAGTCTGTAATACCTACATGTTTCAAGCAGACCACCATAGTCCCTGTGCCCAAGAAAGCGAAGGTAACCGCCCCGTAGCACTCACGTCGGTAGCCATGAAGTACTTTGAAAGGCTGGTCATGGCTCACATTAACACCATCATCCTGGAAACCCTAGACCCACCCACTCCGCATACCGTCCCAACAGATCCACAGATGACGCAATCTCAATCGCAATCCACACTGCCCTTTCCCACCTGGACAAAAGGAACACCTATGTGAGAATGCTGTTCATTGACTACAGCTCAGCTTTCCACACCATAGTGCTCACAAAGCTCATCACTAAGGTAAGGATCCTGGGGGACTAAACACCTCCCTCTGCAACTGGATCCTGGACTTCCTGACGGGCCGCCCCTAGGTGGTAAGGGGTAGGCAACAACACATCTGCCATGCTGATCCTAAACACGGGGTCCTCAGGGTGCATGCTTAGTCCCCTCCTGTTTCCATGTTCACCCACGACTGTGTGGCCAAGCACGACTCCAACACCATCATTAAGTTTGCTGACGACATGACATTGGTAGTCCTGATCACCCACAACGATGAGATAGCCTATAGGGAGGAGGTCAGAGACCTGGCAGTGTGGTGCCAGGACAACAACCTCTCCTTCAACGTGAGCAAGACAAAGGAGATGATCGTGGACTACAGAAAAGGAGGGAGCCGAACACGCCCCATTCACATCGGGTGGGGCTGTAGTGGAGCGGGTTGAGAGTTTCAAGTTCCTTGGTGTCCACATCACCGAACAAAACTATCATGGTCCAAACACACCAAGACAGTCGTGAAGAGGGCACAACAACACCTTTCCCCCCTCCAGGAGACTGAAAAGATTTGTCATGGGTCCCCAGATCCTCAAAAAGTTATATAGGTGCACTGTCGAGAACATCCTGACCGGTTGCATCACCGCCTGGTATGGCAACTCTCGGCATCCGACCGTGAAGGCGCTACAGAGGGTAGTGCGTACGGCCCAGTACATCACTGGGGCCAAGCTTCCTGCCATCCAGGACCTATATACTAGGCGGTGTCAGAGGAAGGCCCAAAAAATTGTCAAAGACTCCAGTCACCCAAGTCATAGACTGTTATCTATGTATAGTTACTTTACCCCTACCTATATGTACAAATTACGTTGACTAACCTGTACCCCCACACATTGACTCGGTACCGTAACCCCTGTATATATCTCGTATTGTTATTTTATTGTGTTACTTTTTATTTTATTTTTTACTTTAGTTTATTTAGTAAATATTTTCTTAACTCTTATTTCTTGAACTGCATTGTTGGTTAAGTTGCTTGTAAGTAAGCATTTCATGGCATAAGGTCTACACCTGTTGTATTCGGTATATGTGACCAATACAATTTTATTTGATTAGATTTTATCTCTACCCTGTAATGTCGTACATAGCAGCCACCAGTCACCAGTCACCCCTGGTTGTAAATCCCCAGTGGGAATGAATGCTCCAAAGCCCCCCTTGCATTTTAACATTCCAGGCTTGCGTGTTAGCCATGATTGATTGGCACTAGTGAAGCAGATTTTATTTAATTTCCATCAGAAGGTGATATATGGCTGCATGCCCTCACAGCTAGATTAGAATCCTCTGTTAAGGAAGCCTCTCTCTGTTTGTCGACTGCGAGACAGACAACAGACAGACAACAGACAAGCACATTCTCCTTGAGTTGGGTTTGTCTGAATCTTATAGAGATATTTTATAAGGCAAATGTTGGGAAATGTCAAAGGTAAAACATAGTAAACATGATTGATATATTATAATCCAGATGCATGTCAAATAAGGAATATAATCAATGCAGTGTATAACCGTGCTTAATGAATGTATGTATATTATTTTTTAAGAAAGTGTCTGAGCCACGCCACCAATATAATGAGATAAGGGAAAGAGGCCTCATATGGAAAAAGCGCCCATGGCCTTTTGGAGTAAACCACATGTGACATCTGGACGTTGAAAGATAAGGGTAGAGGGCACTAAAATAAGTTAATCATTTGCCCTAAGGGGAGTAACTGTATATGCTATGTAAGCATGATTGTGCACTTGTATTTGTATAAAAGGAGATCTTTGAGCCAAGGAGAGCCAGATGTTCCCGGGAGCACCTCGGCTTTGTTACGCAATAATAAAGCCTAATTTTTGGATTCACAAGTCTCTTGAGAGGTATTTTTGAGTTGACTACTTTTGAGTCAAATATTTCTACAACAATCTGCCCTATACTTGTAAAACCCTGTTGGTCCTCACCTACACACATTCCATGGACTAGATTATTTGTGCTGCTAGGCTATTGATTATCCAATGATTGTTTTAACTTTTTGTAATTTCAAGAAAAAAGGAATAATAGGTTTCTAATGGATTATTCTAATTTAGCTAATCAACATGCTAATTGGAGACAAAATCTCCTCAGGATAGGAATCTGTTCTCTGTTCATTTTCGCCATCCTCTTCGAAAGCATGATCAAACTCTGCTTTCTCAGAGACAACATTTTAAATGATTGAGTTGGCTTGTTGACCAGCTTGTACGGCGTCCCACTAATCAATCAACGGTGAGCAATCTCTCAGCCTTGTTGAAAAGCTTATTTAAAGGTATCTTAAAGGTTCATATAAATGGCTACATCTGTCTCCAACACCATCATTAAGTTTGCTGACGACACGACATTGGTAGTCCTGATCACCCACAATGATGAGACAGTCTATAGGGAGGAGGTCAGAGACCTGGCAGTGTGGTGCCAGGACAACAACCTCTCGCTTAACGTGAGCAAGACAAAGGAGATGATCGTGGACTACAGGAAAAGGAGGGCCGAACACGCCCCCCATTCACATCGGTGGGGCTGTAGTGGGCGGGTTGAGAGTTTCAAGTTCCTTGGTGTCCACATCACCAACAAACTATCATGGTCCAAACACACCAAGACAGTCGCAAGAGGGCACAACAACTCTTTTTCCCCATCAGGAGACTGAAAAAGATTTGTCATGGGTCCCCAGATCCTCAAAACGTTATACAGCTGCACCGCAGAGCATCCTGACCGGTTGCATCACTGCCATGGTATGGCAACTGCTCGGCATCCGACCGTAAGGCGCTACAGAGGGTAGGTGCGACGTCTGCCCAGTACATCACTGGGGCCAAGCTCCGCCATCCAGGACCATACTAGGCTGTGTCAGAGGAAGGCCCAAAAATTGTTTAAGACTCCAGTCACCCAAGTCATAGACTGTTATCTATGCATAGTCACTTTACCCCTACCTATATGTACAAATTACATCGACTAACCTGTACCCCCACACATTGGCTCGGTACCGTAACCCTGTATATATCCTCGGTATTGTTATTTTATTGTGTTACTTTTTATTTTATTTTTTTACTTTAGTTTATTTAGTAAATATTTTCTTAACTCTATTTCTTGAACTGCATTGTTGGTTAAGTGCTTGTAGTAAGCATTTCATGTAAGTCTACACCTGTTGTATTCGGCATATGTACCAATACAATTTTATTTTATTTTATCTCTACCCTGTCATGTCGTACATAGCAGCCACCAGTCACCAGTCACCCCTGGTTGTAAATCCCCAGTGGGAATTAATGCACCAAAGCCTTGCATTTTAACATTCCAGGCTTGCGTGTTAGCCATGATTGATTGGCACTAGTGAAGCAGATTTTATTTAATTTCCATCAGAAGGTGATATATGACTGCATGCCTCACAGCTAGATTAGAATCCTCTGTTAAGGGAAGCTCTCTCTCTGTTTGACGACTCCAGACAGACAACAGACAGACAACAGACAAGCACATTCTCCTTGAGTTGGGTTTGTCTGAATCTGCCCTATACTTCTTGTAAAACCCTGTTGGTCCTCACCCACACACACATTCCCTATTAGATTATTTGTGTCTGCTAGGCTATTGATTATCCAATGATTGTTTTAACTTTTTCTAATTTCAAGAAAAAAAAAGGAATAATAGGTTTCTAATGGGTTATTCTAATTTAGCTAATCAACATGCTAATTGAGCCAAATCTCCTCAGGATAGAATCTGTTCTCTGTTCATTTTCGCCATCCTCTTCGGAAAGCATGATCAAACTCTGCTTTCTCAGAGACAACATTTTAAATGATTGAGTTGGCTTGTTGACCAGCTTGTACGGCGTCCCACTAATCAATCAATGGTGAGCAATCGCTCAGCCTCGTTGAAAGCTCATTTAAAGGTATCTTAAAGGTTCATATAAATGGCTACATCTGAAGTGGTAACATTTAAGTGCTATCACATTTAAAATTAAGTCATGAATATACATTTCAAGTGCGTAAGCACACAAACACATTTTGTGAGCATTTATTTCCATATTCTGTCAATTAATTCATCCCCAATTTTCACTTTTCCAAAGGATTGTATCTTTGAACATTTAAATCACTCTGTTTGTTACAGGCACACTTTGTGTAAGTAACATATAGACCAGCCCAAGCCTAGATTAAAGTCCATGGTCCCACCAAATTGTTAGTTCATTCTATGTAAAACGAATTGTTCCTGTCACGAGTTGCTAAGCCAGAACCCAGAAGCAGACCAGGACAAGGTAAGTTGAAACGAAGGTGAGTGTTTATTACAAATTCAAGAGTGATGCTGAATAATCCAGGGAACAGAGCGGGCGGCGTTGATTAGTTGTTGGGGGTGCAGTGGTTGATCCCATCCTGGGTGGCAGCCGCCGACCACCAGGCAGAGGTTGGATGAAGGTTCGGGGACGGGTGACTGCAGATGGAACAAAACGGGGGTAAGTAAGCAACAAACCAACAAGGTGCAAAAACAACAAAACTAACGCTAGGCTCTAAGACTGATACTCTGGTAAACCTACTGTTCATGGCTAACGATCCGGCAGGGACTGGATGTTAGGCCAGAGCCTAAGAAGGGTGATGATCAGGACCAGGTGTGCAGATTGCTGATGGGATGCAGGTGCGGAAATCAAGAGAGCTCCCGGAGCGTTCGAACCCTCGGGAAACCTGGAGATCACGAACAAAAACTAGTCACCAGACAGGACCCGACTCAGACTGCCGGAATCGTTACAGTACCCCCTCCGACGAACGCCACCGGGCGGACTCCCGAGCGCCAGGATGGAGGCGGTAGAAGTCACTGATGAGGTCAGCATCTAGGACCTGTCGCGGTGGAATCCAACTCCTCTTCAGGACCATACCTCCCAGTCCACGAGATACTGGAAACCCCGGCCCCGCCTGTCTGGAATCCATGATGCGACGCACCGTGGAGGCAGGACCACCTCCGATCATCCGAGGAGGGAGGAGGAGGAGGCGGAGGAGGCAACAGAGGACTGAGGAAAACAGGCTTGAGGCAGAGACATGAAAGGTGGGATGGACTCTGAGCGTCCCTCGGGAGTTTGAGCCGAACTGCCACCGGATTGATCACCTTCTCCACCACAAACGGACCAATGAACTTCGTAACAACTTCCTAGACTCAGTCCGTAACGGAAGATCCCGTGTGGCCAACCAGACCCTATCTCCGGTGGAATAGGTGGGAGCGGGATCCGGCGACGATTCGCCTGGAGCTGATACCGGTCCGAAACTCTAAGGAGTGCCTTTCTGGCCTGATGCCAGGTCCGGTGGCAACGACATATGGGCCTGAACAGAAGGCACTGAGAGCTCCTTCTCCTGAGAAGGGAACAGGGGAGGCTGGTAGCCATACAGGCACTGGAAGTGGAGACATCCCAGTGGCAGATGTAGGGAGAGTAATGTGGGCATACTCGACCCAAGGCAACTGGAGAGACCCGGGAGGTGGGGCTGGAAGAGACCAGGCAGCGTAGCGTGGGATTCCATCTTCTGGTTGGCTCTCTCCGCCTGACCAATTGGATTGGGGGGTGAAAACCAGATGTGAGACTGACTGTAGCTCCAATGGCCAAACAGAAGGACTTCCGGACAGCAGAGGGGGTAAACTGAGGGCCACGGCCGGAAACGATATCACTGGGCAAACCGTGGACCCTGAAACCCTCCCTAACCAGGATCTCGGACCCTCCGAGGCAGAGAGGGAAGCTTGGCACAATTGGCACAAAGTGGGCGAACTTGCTGGAATCTGTCCACGAGATCAGAACGACCGTGTTCCTCAGAGCGGGCAACCCTGCGGTCCAGGGCCGGATGCGACATGGTCGCCGGGGAATAGGAAGGGGGGTGAAGTAGTCCAGCTGGGCCGATTGGTACTCTTATTCTGCGCACACACTGGACAGGCAGCAACAAAACCCCGAGTGGTCCCGGCCATGGCAGGCCACCAAAAACGCCTGCGAAGAAACGCCACTGACCGAGCCACGCCAGGGTGACAAGCCATCTTGCTGAGCGTGGGACCACTTGAGGACAGCAGACGAACCGACTCAGGCACAAACAACCGACCGGGTGGACTGCTACCGACCGGGCTGAGTCCGAAGCGGCCGCCAGCACCTCCTCCTCAATCTTCCACATAACTGCTCCTACGACGCAGTTCCGGGGAGAATTGTCTCGGCCTTGGACCCACTCTCCTCCGTCTTGGAGAACATCCGGGACAAGGCGCCCGCCTTGCCGTTCTTAGATCCAGGTCGGAACGCCAGGGAAAACTTGAATCGCCCGAAAACAACGCCCACCTGGCCTGACGGGAGTTGAGACGTTTAGCCGATTGCACGTAAGCAGGATTCTTGTGGTCAGGTCCAGACAATAACCGTGTTGCTCCGCCTCCAACCAGTGGCGCCACTCCTCCAAGGCAAGTTTCACCGCGAGAAGCTCCCGGTTACCCACACCGTAATTCCTTCCGCAGGCGAAAGGCTGACGAGAGTAGAAGGCGCAGGGATGGAGTTTATGTCCGTGGAGCATCGCTGCGACAGGATGGCGCCTAACTCCCACATCAGACGCCGGCCCACCTCAACGACGAACTGACGGCCGTAGTCCGGGTTGAGAGAGAATCGGGAATGCGCGGGTGAATCGCCTTCAAATCCAGAAACGCCGATCCGGGCCGGATTCCACGTGAAGGTCCTGATATGGAAGTCAAGGCAGTTAACGGAGCGGCCACACGGCTGTAATCCCGGATGAATTTGGCGGTAGAAACTCGCAAAACCCCCAAAAATCCCTGGAGCTGCAATCTCGCACCGGCCAGGCCCATTCCAGAACCGGGCCTAACCTTCTCCCGGTCCATCCTAATCTCTCCCCTGGAGATGATGTACCCGAGAAAGGATGTCGTGTGGGCGTGAAACCCGCACTTTCGGCCTTCACGAACAGGCGATTCTCCAACAATCGCTGCAGAACCTGGGCCGGGACATGCTGGACGCGGTCGGAAGGTTCCTTCGAGAAGATCAGAATGTCATCCAGGTAAACAAACACAAAGAGACCGATCATATCTCAGGACGCCGCTCACCATACTCTGGAATACCGCTGGAGCATTGGTCAGTCCAAACGGCATCACCTGGATACCGAGCGACCCATCGAGGATTGAAACCCACAACCACTCGTCTATCCGGACATGAGAAGGACATGAGGGTCTAGCTTGGAACACCGTAGCACCCTGTGAGGGGAGTCGAAGGCAGAACTCATCAAGGGCAGGGGATACTTGTTCTTGACCGTGATGTCATTCAACCCGATAATCAATACACGGTCGAAGAGAGCATCCTTTTTACCCACAAAGAAGAATCCCTGACCAGGGGTGATTAGAGACGAACGAGACCAGCAGCTAGGGACTCCTTGATGGTGGGTCCCCAAAGCCTCACGTCTCAGGTCGGGAGATACTGTATAACCTTCCTTGGGGTAGAGCCAGCTCTAGGGAACAGGTTGATGGCACAATCATATGAGCCGGTGGGGAGGGAGTGACAGAGCCCTCTGCTTACTGAACACTTCCCCAAAATCAGTGATATGTCTCGGGAACCAGGGACAATCTGGGGGTTTAGCCTCAATCACCTGACTGGGAACCGAATGGGGGCAGGCAGTTTGAGACAGTTAGCATGACAATCAAGCCTCCAACTCGCTACCTTGCCCGTCACCCAATCGAACGCGTGGGATTGTGTCTCCTCAGCCAGGGGATATCCAAGGACCAGAGGAACATGGGAAGACGGCAGAATGAAGAATGAAATCACCTCAGAATGATCCGACAACCGCATCTTAACCGGCTCAGTCCTCATCGTGGATACGTACCAGACTACTGGCCGGGCCCAGAGTGGCAGAACCCAATGGCTTCCGGCAATTGCTCCTTGGAAAGCCCCAGCTGTTCCACCAACCGGCATCTAGAAAGCTTCCATCGGCACCTGAATCGAGCAAACGTTAACCCTAAGCTCTGATTCCTGTTCATAAGTGGGTAGCCGGGAAACGTGGGTCTGACAGAGGTATTGAGAGGTCGAAACTGGCTCGCTAAAAGTCCTCCCAACTTACGAGCCGCGCAGTTTGACGACCCGACTGGAACCTGAGAGGCTGATCGGGCTGGACGGAACCCATTGCTTCTCCCTCCTTCGCTTCGGACTCGACTATCCACCCGAATAGACAAGGCTACCAAGCTGTCCAGGTCACTAGGCTCCGGATAGAGATCAACTCATCCTTGAGCTGCTCCGACAGACCCTGGTAAAAGGCCGCTTGCAGAGCCTCTCATTCCACCCACTCTCCACAGCTCAACGTCTTGAACTCATCGCGGTCGCCACGCGCAAAGCTCCGGCTAAGCGTAAAACAGGCGCCTAGCTGCGCCCCTCCTCGGACGGAATGGACGGGGAGCTTCCTCATCTCGGCCGTGAACCCCTGGTATGAAGCTGCGGGATCCTGTCGCTCCCAAACGGCTGAAGCCCACTCCAGCGCCGACCACGCAGCAACTTCAATCACAAAGGCTATCCTAGCCTTGTCTGTGGCATAAGAGTAGGGCTGTAGATCGAACACTAATCCACACTGCATAAGGAAGGAACGGCATCTTCCCGGCTCCCTCATATTTATCCGGCGCCGTAACTGGGCTCACGGAAGGACACAGCTTCAGAAGCGGCAGGGAATGTGAAACCGCAGTGGATCCTCCACCGACACTGCGTTGGTTCTGGACCTCCGCAGACCGGTAGAAAGGTTCCGAACTGACAACGCACGGACCCCTGTAGTACGGCGCTATGATGGCCCGGGGACATCTTCTCCTGCTGGGTAATGGCATGGGCGAACAGAGTCCAGGTCCGCTGCCAGGATCGTCTGTCACGAGTGCTAAGCCAGAACCCGGAAGCAGACCAGACAAGGTGAGTTGGAAACTAAGGTGAGTGTTTATTACAAATTCAAGAGTGATGCTGAATAATCCAGGGAACAGAGCGGCGGCGTTGATTAGTTGTTGGGGGGTGCAGTGGTTGATCATCCTGCCGGCAGCCGCCGACCACCAGGCAGAGGTTGGATGAAGGTTCCGGACGGTGACTGCAGAGATGGAACAAAACGGGGGTAAGTAAGCAACAAAACCAACAAGGTGCAAAAACAACAAAACTAACGCTAGGCCCTAAGACTGATACTCTGGTAAACCGACTGTTATGGCTAACCCATCCGCAGGGACTGGATGTTAGGCCAGAGCCCAAGAAGGGTGATGATCAGGGACCAGGTGTGCAGATTGCTGATGGGATGCAGGTGCGGGAAATCAAGAGAGCTCCCTGGGAGGCGCCCCCGAACCCTCGGGAAACTGGAGATCACGAACAGAAAAAACTAGTCACCAGACAGGACCCGAGACTGCCGGAATCGCTACAGTTCCAGTGAAGACAGTTTAGCTGACTTAAGCCACAGGAAGGATGACATCACCACGGCGCTAGCTGCAAACCAGCTCTGTTTCCCGTAGAAAGGTACCATTCATGATCAGGTCAGGGACACAAAAACAGATGTGCTGATGGACATCACGCCCCACCATACTGTTCCCACCTGCTCTGGCAGGGGCTGTTGATGGCCTTGGCTTCTATGAAGATAGAGCTCTTTCTAATCAGTCTGAGCTCTGAGAGTGCTACCATGCTAAGTGGGTAAGGTTTCCATCTATGCCAGCCTCTAATGAGGCCTCGTGACACTTCTTGTTCCTTTCTCTGTCATCAACTTGGATTCAACAACATTAGGTGTTCTCTGCTCTGCATATAAGCTTTGTGTTTTGTATCGTACTATTGTTATTATATTGTTGTTGCAAATGATTTAATGTTGGTATAACTGATTAAGAGCCATGTGTCAGTACTGACCTGAGCCTACACAGTGTTGCGGATATGTGTACACATAATAATTACCACACACTCTCAATTAAACAGCTCAACAACCTTTAGGTAATTGCATTTTTTCCTATTTTATTTATGTTGGATTTTATTATGAATGATTAGCTGTTGTGTTCCCCAACTTGGTGTAATTAGAGTGTAAAATGACCTGCTGGAGGTATTAGCTAGCCAGTGACACTCCCCTTTATTGCCCAGAAGAAGCTATGCCTATGCCCTGATTGCCCAAGATGCTTCTTTGAATTAATGTGGCTATTTGACAAGGGAGCAGTCCAGTAATGTGTGGACTGGAATAAGGAAAATGTAAATTACAACGGCAGCTGTTGGGAGACGTGGGTGCTGGATGTAACAAAGCACAGTGCTCTAATACACAGGTCTATTGGCCAGTCTTGTTGGGCCCTATATTGATTACTGTTTTGTTGATGGACCCCGGGTTACTTCTAATAAATAAACTTTCCTTTCAATCATCTCGGCCAAAGCACACAAAGTAAAGTTTGAATCAATTCATCTATTTTTTGTTTAGAAAAATTGATTTAAATTCAATTGAGTTGGAATGCATCCATTTTAACCAGATTTCTATTGAACCACAACCCCCAATGAGGATTTGTATGAATGTGAATGTATAATCGAGGTACTGAGAGCCTATGGCCCTGGCCGCCTCCTGTTGTGGAGGAACACGCTTCTCACATTTATTATGAAAATTTCACAAACAGAGGGAGAGAAAATCCTATTTGAGTGGATTAACTGATGGAATTGAGGGTGGCGGGCAGACCTCATATTTTCCGCTACTCAGTTCCCTGTGTGCCACATACTCAAACAGCCATCTACCTGAGCTGAAATGACTAGCATTGATTAGACATTACAATGCAGCAGTTTTGTCCTTCTAAGGTCCACCGCCGTGGATTCACGCCAGCCTGCTTTATCAGCTCCATTTCCCCGCTGAATAAACGATGTGATGCTCATAACACATGCATTCTCTGTCTCTGTGAGTAGTATTGTGGGATGCTTATAATGTGCATTCTCTGTTTCTGTGAGTAGTATATGATGCTCTGCAAAAACGCAGAGCTGTGTTTTGTCCTATGAGAAGATTGCTGGTGATATAGTTAGAGAAGACAGCCATTTCAGTCTAACTAAAGTTCCTCTCTGTGGCTGGAGCCCTTTGTGTAATGTCTCTGGGGAGATGGATCACTGCTCCTAAACCTATTAGTGCTAACTCTAAAAGCAATTTAACGGCAGTCTAATCTGTACCACAAACATCTTTCTGACAATTTACTGGTGTCCAAACTCCAGTGCATGATGCCCTGTAATACAACACATTTCAAATCATTGCATAACTCTATTGACATGAGGGGTCCAACTGGTAAACTGTAAATTTGCTACC
>NW_025537121.1:35000-41166 GCF_020615455.1 Coregonus clupeaformis | reverse complement strand
ATCTGGGTTGGCGCCTTGGTTTGTGGCTGTGGTTGAGACCTCTGTGGGCTATACTTCCCTTGTCTCAGGATTGTGAGCTGGTGGCTGAGGATATCCCTCTGGTGGTGCTGGCGGCTGTGCTTGGCAGAGTGGGTGGGGTTTATATCCTTCCTGTTTGGCCCTGTCCGGGGTTTTTCGGATGGGGCCACAGTGTCTCCGGGACCGCCTGTCCCAGCCTCCAGTAGGAGATGATATAACTGCTTGATAGTAAAAACCGTATAGAGCCGCAGCCATGATATGGATTTAGCAATATCATGGATACCGCGATTTATTCAGGAATTCATAAATCTGAATTTTTGCATCAATATTTTTTGTTCCAAATTTCAACCGAGTGATAGTACTAAGTAGCTACATCTTTTTTCTCTTTTTTTTATCCAACCTTTCTTGGTTCTCGGCGTAACAAAAGAATGTATGTTAATATGTTGACCCATTTTTATGGGGCGCACTGTCAGCATGCACTTGTTGCACGTATGTAGTGCTAGCAACAAAGAAGTGTGCAGGCAGCTGCAGTTAGGAGGCAGATTAACTATTGGGGGAAAACTTTACAATCCAGGATGAGCGAAAACACAGAAATTGGATGTTGCTCAAGAGCAGGAGGATAAATTGAGTTAAGAAGAGGGGGGCATCTGTTGTTTGGAAACTGGCACTATAAAATCTCCGAGACTCCCGACCAAAAACACTCCCCTATGCAAAGCTGTGTCAGCCGTGTGTCTAGCAAAAGGGAAACACCACCAACCTGTTCAATCACTTAAAAACATACATGTCCGTGAGTATGAACAATGCACCAGAATGCGTGAGACAGTAAAGCCCAGGAGCTCGCCCGAAGACAAGCCAGACCCGCACTCAACAATCAATTATATCATCATTTGCTGCCGCTACTTGCTGTGAGGAAGACGCAGCAAAAATGGATAGACATCACAGCTGCAGATTACAAATCACATAGCCAAGGACATGGTAAATTCCCCGATTCAAACTGTGGAGAAAGAGGGGTTCAGAAAGTTGATTCAAACTCTGGACCCAAGATATGAGATCCCGAGCCAGCAAATATTTTAGCTAAAATGCCTGTTACAGCTATTACACAGAATGCTGGGACAGAGTTTACAGTGAGATACATAACATTCCATTCTTCTTTCACTCACTGCCGATCTAAGGTCAAGTCAGCACTCACAGAACCTTATATAAGCCTCTCAATCCATTACAGATAGACGGTGACTGGAAACTGAAAAGTAAGTGGCGCTACAGACGCCTTATTTCCTGGACCCACTCACACCGGGAAAAATTGCAGGTGTGGGTGAGGGATATACTGTCGTTGGGGATTAAGGTAGTCGCGCCAAGTTTGTGCGACCACCGTACAGCGGATCGGAACATGATCAAGGCATTGCAGCTGGGAAACAAGTGGGCAAACCTTGGACAAGCTTCGGGACACAGGCTGCGTACAACGCTGTTGGTAGGTTTCAGGACTGTAGCCTCAGGCCTACCCTGTATGATGCTTATTATTAAGAAAAAATACAAAGCCCACATCAGCCATGTACCGTAGGCTGAAATCTAAGCACATCAGATTTGTAAAATGTGGTAACAAAGTTGAATGTAAATGCCGTAAACCCTCAAACAAAGATTAAAAAGTTATATTGTATTGTAGATTTCTATATATAAAATGTATTATTATTAATTATTATTGTATTGTGATTCGCACATTATTTTTCACCCTATTATTTTGATTTCTTATTCCCACTTTCCAGAGAGGAGGGTCCAAAACGCCCGGGCTGCACGGGGGGTGATGCGCATTTCCCAGGGGCTACAGGGGTTTGCAAAAAGGTGGTTAGGCACGTTCTCACCGCTGGAAAAAGCAGAAGGCCCTGACGACAGCACAGAATGAACTAAGCCTGCTGCACAAGCCTCTCACAGCATCCCGACAAGGTGGGGATCTCGCCTGAAAATGATGGAAAGAGTCCTGAGCAGGAAAAGGCCATTACACAGGTCCTGGCAGGGGACAAAAACACACGGCACTCTGTACCGCTGGCAAGACATCCAGGACTTGGAATCAGTCACATGACAGCACTGGAAGCCACTCCAGGACTTTATAGATGCCCTGTCAGGAGAAGCGTATGTGAGCGTGTCCTATTTGAAGCCTGTCATCAATCTGTTAAATGCAGAGGTTCTAAATCTGAGCTAAAGACGATACAGAACTGACCAAAGAGATCAAGATAGGTTTGATTACTTGAATAACAAGCGCACTGACCTGCAACAGATAGCTGGCTCTCACGGCTACCTTTCTAGATCCAAGGTTCAGGACCAGGTACATGTCCGCTGAGAAACTGAGAGGACATTAAGGTGTTTATTCATTTGTTCTGTTTTTATTGTTTGAAATGTGAACACTTTGGGCTGCATTTAATGTATGAAAGGTGCTATACAAATAAAGTTTAATTATTTTCATTTTTAAGGTGAGAGCTGCCCTCAGAGACCGAAGCTCCCGGTGGAGAACACAGCCCCTGGGAAAATCGTTTGCAGGAGGATCAACACTGACAGGGAGAAAGAAGCTTTCCACTGCTCACCTCAATCAGGCAAGAAGCCCAAGAAGAGCCTTGGGACTTCTTTTAAGCAGACTAGCGTGCACCTGAAGCCCCATGTTCAGAGAGGGCAGATCATTGAGCGAAGAGCTGAACAGCTACATTCTGGCAAACGGCAGCAGACAGCGAGTCTGGTCCTTTGGAGTGTGGCATTTCACGGATCTAATTTTCCACGTGGTAAGAGCTGGTCTGGCAAAGAAATACTTACGCATCCTGCCACAAGTGCCCCTCTGAGAGGGCATTCAGCACTGGGGGGCAATGTGTGCGAGACATGTCACAGGGGCAGCACTGGGAGCCAGAAACAGCCAACATGCTGGAGTTCCCGGCACTGAACTTGTGAAGAAAGTTCTAGCGAAGATTTGTTGATATTGTTGATAACTCGATGGTTGAGGCTTGAAAGGTTTAGTTTCAAACGTTAGCTTTTTTACATATCTACGGACTTGGGAGCCAAAAAACAAACACCAACTTATTTGAATTTGCAATTTTTACCTTATTTTCTTTGTCTCCCTGTTATTTTTTATTTAATTTTTACTTAATATCTATTATATATATATATATATGTAGGCCTACCTACCTCATGTTTACGGAATGCATGCTTGCTACAATACAAATAAAAACTTTTCAGGTCCATACTATCCAATGCCTCACTCTTTCTGGATATATGGTTCTAATACATATTTTTCCTTAACTAATATAATTTAACCAAGAAGGATATTAAAATGCGATTTATATTTTTTTACGCCATATATCGCGGATATCATATCGATATCTGCTCTGGACAGTGGGCAAATATCGTGGATATGAATTTAAGCCATATCGCCCCACCCCTAGCCTCCAAAGTATTTATGCTGCAGTAGTTTATGTGTCGGGGGCTGGGGCGTAGTTGGTTATACCCGTAGTACTTCTCCTGTTTTATCCAGTGTCCTGTGTGAATTTAAGCATGCTCTCTCTCTAATTCTCTCAAGCCCCCTCTTCCTCTGAGAACCCGAGCCCTGGACCATACGAATCAGGACCACCGGGGCATGCTGACACCTTGCTGTCCCCAGTCCGCCTGGCCTTGCTGAACATTCCAGTTCAACTGCCGCCCAAGGTTACGAAACCCCTACCTGTCCCAGACCTGCTGTTTACAACTCTTAATGACTCGCCATGCGAAAAGCCAACTGACAGACTCCTGAGCCCTAGGACCATACGCCGGGACCACCGGCCGTGGTGACTTCTTGCTGTCCCTAGTCCGCCTGGCCTTGCTGCTATTCCAGTTTCAACTGCTCTGCCTGGCATGTTATGCAGGAACCTCTACCTGGTCCCAGGAGACCTGCTGTTTTCAACTCTTAATGATCAGGCAGAAAAAGCCAACTGAGATTTATTCGATTATTGACCATGCTTTGTTACTTATGAACATTTTTGAACATCTTGGCATGGTGTCTGTTATAATCTCCACCCGGCACAAAGCCAGAAGAGAACTGGCCACCCAGCCTGTGGTTCCTCTCTAGGTTTCTTCCTAGGTTTTGGCCTTTCTAGGGAGTTTTTCCTAGCCAGACCGTGCTTTTCCCCAACACCTCGGCATTACTAGCTGTTTGGGGTTTTAGGCTGGGTTTCTGTAAAGCACTTCTGAGATATTAGCTGATGTAAGAAGGGCTATATGAAAATAAAAATTGATTGATTGATCTAGAATCTTTTGGGCTGTTGAGAATTTATAGTACTGCTCTTGGATAATCCTTGGGTTGGGGTCGAGCAAATTATTGTGCTGCGACAAAACGTTAAAAGATGGTGGTCCGACAGTCCAGGATTAATAAGAAAAATACATTTAGATCCGCAATGTCCATTCCACGGGACAAAAGTAGATCCAGGGGTATGATTGTGTAAAATGAATAGGTCCTAAGACATGATGGACTGAAAACCCACTGAGTCAATTATGACGAAAGCTTTTTGGAGTGGGTTTTGTGGACTTCTTCTTTATGTGAATATTGAAGTCACCCAAAATAATAATATTATCTGCCAAGACTTTAGGTCCAATAAGAACTGAGGGAACTCAGTGAGGAATCGCGCCACTATAATCGGCCCAGGAGAGCCTGTGAAACAGTAGTAAAACGTGATTGCGTAATTGCTGCATAGATTTCATAACTAGAAGCTCAAAAAGACTAAAACGTAATATTTTTTATTTTTTTGGTCAATTGAAATTTAGCTATCATAAATGTTACACCACCTCTGCCTTTTGTGGGATCCGTATTGGGATATGGTACACTAGCGTAAACCAGGAGGAGAGCCTCACTTTAACGCAGGTACATTCATAGGCTTGAGCTATGTTTCAGTCCAATCACATCAAGATTATGCGATCAGTGATTAGTTCATTGACTATGACTGGCCTTGGAAGTGAGGGATCTAACATTAAATAATCCTATTTTGAGATGTGAGATATTATCACAATCTTTTTTAAAAATGACAGGAATGTGGAGGAGGTCCTTATTCCAGTGAGATTGCTAAGGCGAACTACCGCCATGTTTAGTTTTGGCCCGACTCTAGATCGAGGCACAGACATGGTCTCAATGGGGAAAACTGAGCTGACTACACTGACTGTGCTACAGTGGCAAGACCACTAAGCTGTCAGGCTGGCTGGACCAGCCTGCTGCCTGGCCTGCACCCCCTTGTCTCATTGGGCTGGCTAACAGCCTGCCGCCTGGGCCTGCACCCTGTCTCATTGGGGGAGAGCTAACAGCCTGCTGCCTGGCCTGCACCCTCTGTCTCATTGTGGAGCTAGGAGGAGTTAGGAGCCCTGTCTATGTTGGTAGATAAGACGTACTCATCTACACTCGGCACAATTTTAGCCTGGAGCCAAGCACCATCTCAGATTACCTTTGAGCGCCGGTAGCCCTGCCCCACAAACAATGGTACGATCGCTGAATGATACCTTTTAAGTCTAATATTCGGGTAATGGAGTCGCCAGTGACTAGGGTTTTCAATTGGTCAGGAGCTAAACAGTGGGGAGGAGGCTTCGGGCGGCTCAGACCCGTAACGGGGGAGGAGAGACCTGGGAAGGCTCCCTCCCACCTTCCCTCCCTACCTCTCTCCCTCCCCCAACCTGAGAGGATAAAGACAGGTCACCTAGACACACACACACACATACACACACACACACACACACACCTATTGTACCTAAGGATGAGTAAGGAATTCGGACAGGCAGTGACCACGGGGTTTCCAGATGTCTTCTCAGAGTCTTTGAAGTTTAAAGATCGGTGAACCACCCTTCTAACCCTTTCTCCTCCACTTACCCCATCGCCCCACATATCTTCTACAGTGAGGGAAAATAAGAATTAGATCCCCTGCTGATTATGCACGTTTGCCCACTGAAAAAGACATGATGAGTCTATAATTTTAATGGTAGGTTTATTTGAACAATGAGAGACAGAATAACAACAAAAACGTCCAGAAAAACGCATGTCAAAAATGTTATAAATTGATTTGCATTTTAATGAGGGAAATACGTATTTGACCCCTCTGCAAAACATGACTTAGTACTTGGTGGCAAAACCCTTGTTGGCAATCACAGAGGTCAGACGTTT
>NW_025537121.1:25000-27500 GCF_020615455.1 Coregonus clupeaformis | reverse complement strand
TGTGTGTTGTGTATTGTGTGTGTTGTGTATTTTGTATTGTGTGTTGTGTATTGTGTGGTGTGTGTTGTGTGTTGTGTATTGTGTTTTGTGTGATGTGTGTTGTGTATTGTGTATTGTGTGTTGTGTGTTGTATGCTGTGTGTTGTGTATTGTGTATTGTGTATTGTGTATTGTGTATTGTATATTGTGTGTTGTGTGTTGTATATTGTGTGTTGTGTATTGTGTGTTGTGTATTGTGTATTGTGTACTGTGTATTGTGTATTGTGTATTGTGTGTTGTGTGTTGTGTATTGTATATTGTGTGTTGTATATTGTGTGTTGTGTGTTGTGTGTTGTGTGTTGTGTGTTGTGTATTGTGTATTGTGTATTGTGTATTGTGTATTGTGTATTGTGTGTTGTGTATTGTGTGTTGTGTGGTGTGTGTTGTGTGTTGTGTATTGTGTTTTGTGTGATATGTGTTGTGTATTGTGTATTGTGTATTGCATATTGTGTGTTGTGTGTTGTGTGTTGTGTGTTGTGTGTTGTGTATTGTGTATTGTGTATTGTGTATTGTGTATTGTGTATTGTGTATTGTGTATTGTGTATTGTGTATTGTGTATTGTGTGATGTGTGTTGTGTATTGTGTTTTGTGTGATATGTGTTGTGTATTGTGTATTGTGTATTGTATATTGTGTGTTGTGTGTTGTGTGTTGTGTGTTGTGTGTTGTATATTGTGTGTTGTGTGTTGTGTATTGTGTATTGTGTATTGTGTATTGTGTATTGTGTATTGTGTGTTGTGTATTGTATATTGTGTGTTGTGTATTGTGTGGTGTGTATTGTGTGTTGTGTATTGTGTGTTGTGTGTTGTGTGTTGTGTGTTGTGTATTGTGTATTGTATATTGTGTTTTGTGTATTGTGTATTGTGTATTGTGTGTTGTGTGTTGTGTGTTGTGTCTCCCCCCAGTACTGTAACTCTGTCCTCCAACCCCTTTGTTTTGTTGTTTCAGCCCCAGCAGGCCCACCCCCCCCCAGAGTCTATAGACCCCAGTGAAGAGACCACAGACACAGAGGACAATGAGGAGGAGGACCTGGGAGTTAGAGAGGACCAAAGGAACATTATCCTTCACCTGCTGTCACAGCTAAAACTGGGCATGGACCTCACACGGGTAAGAACTATATCCTGACCAATAAGAATCTACTGTATTAGACCCCGTTCTGTGTTCGCAAACGTTGCCGCACGATGGCGATGCGCGCAAGTTGGTGGCAGAACAAGGGGGGAGTTCTTATAGAACGCCTGCAGAAATATCCTCTATTTACGTGTTGCTTATGAGTGCATTTCACACTACTTTTGGATTATAATTGGATTTTTAAGGCTCGTATGAATGTCCTGCTTAATATAATGTTTGTGTTGTCATCGCAAATCAACTGCATTATACTTCAACAAGTAAAATGGCTCTTTGCTAGCTTTTGCTACAGCGTATATATCAATGAGCGTTAGCATTCTAGCTAACAACTGCTGCATCCAAAATAGTTATTTTGCAAAGATCACAACCAAATATAATCTTCGTGACTGTTCAATCAAGAATCAAAACATTATTGTAAGCGTTTGAGAACCCCAAAAAGTTATTTTTGTTTAGAAGTAATAAAAACATAAATCTAGGCTGCCCTATCCCATCTGGACAAGAGGAATACCTATGTAAGAATGGTGTTCATTGACTATAGCTCAGCATTCAACACCATAGTACCATCCAAGCTCATCATTAAGCTCGAGGCCCTGGGTCTGAACCCCGCCCTGTGCAACTGCGTCCTGGACTTCCTGACGGGCCGCCCCCCAGGTGGTGAAGGTAGGAAACAACATCTCCAACACTGGGGCACTACAAGGGTGCGTGCTCAGCCCACTCCTGTACTCCCTGTTCACCCATGACTGCGTGGCCAAGCACGCCTCCAACTCAATCATCAAGTTTGCAGACGACACAACAGTAGTAGGCTTGATTACCAACAATGACGAGACAGCCTACAGGGACGAGGTGAGGGTTCTGGGAGTGTGGTGCCAGGAAAATAACCTCTGACTCAACGTCAACAAAACAAA
Source organism: Coregonus clupeaformis (assembly GCF_020615455.1). Lineage (NCBI taxonomy): Eukaryota > Metazoa > Chordata > Actinopteri > Salmoniformes > Salmonidae > Coregonus > Coregonus clupeaformis. The sequence goes on along the minus strand of NW_025537121.1, from coordinate 25,434 downwards.
GGAGATGATCGTGGACTTCAGGAAACAGCAGAGGGAACACCCCCCTATCCACATCTACGGGACCGCAGTGGAGAAGGTGGTAAGCTTCAAGTTCCTTGGCGTACACATCACTGACAAACTGAAATGGTCCACCCACGCAGACAGTGTGGTGAAAAAGGCGCAACAGAGCCTCTTCAACCTCAGGAGGCTGAAGAAATTTGGCTTGGCACCTAAAACCCTCACAAACTTTTACAGATGCACAATTGAGAGCATCCTGTCGGGCTGTATCACCGCCTGGTACGGCAACTGCACCGCCCGCAACCGCAGGGCTCTCCAGAGGGTGGTGCGGTCTGCCGAACGCATTACCGGGGGTAAACTACCCGCCCTCCAAGACACCTACAGCACCCGATGTCACAGGAAGGCCAAAAAGATCATCAAGGACATCAACCACCCGA
>NW_025537121.1:5000-20000 GCF_020615455.1 Coregonus clupeaformis | reverse complement strand
CCTCAGTCAGTCAGTCAGTCCCTCAGTCAGTCAGTCCCTCAGTCAGTCAGTCAGTCAGTCACTCCCTCAGTCAGTCAGTCAGTCCCTCAGTCAGTCAGTCAGTCCCTCAGTCAGTCAGTCAGTCCCTCAGTCAGTCAGTCAGTCCCTCAGTCAGTCAGTCAGTCCCTCAGTCAGTGAGTCCCTCAGTCAGTCAGTCAGTCCCTCAGTCAGTCAGTCCCTCAGTCAGTCAGTCAGTCCCTTCACTCACCCATCTCCTCAGTCAGTCAGTCAGTGAGCTAGTCAGTCAGTCAGTCCCTCAGTCAGTCAGTCCCCCAGTCAATCAGCCAGTCACTCCCTCACTCACCCATCCCCTCAGTCAATCAGTCCCTCACTCATCCATCCCCTCAGTCAGTCAGTCAGTCAGTCCCTCAGTCAGTCAGTCTGTCAGTCCCGCAGTCCCTCAGTCAGTCAGTCAGTCACTCACCCATCCCCTCAGTCCCTCAGTCAGTACCTCAGTCAGTCAGTCCCTCAGTCGTCAGTCAGTCAGTCAGTCCCTCACTCATCCATCCCCTCAGTCAGTCAGTCAGTCAGTCCCTCAGTCCCTCAGTCAGTCAGTCAGTCAGTCACTCACCCATCCCCTCAGTCACTCACCCATCCCCTCAGTCACTCACCCATCCCCTCAGTCACTCACCCATCCCCTCAGTCCCTCAGTCACTCCCTCAGTCAGTCAGTCCCTCACTCACCCATCCCCTCAGTCAAACATCCCCTCAGTCAAACATCCCCTCAGTCAAACATCCCCTCAGTCAAACATCCCCTCAGTCAAACATCCCCTCAGTCAAACATCCCCTCAGTCAAACATCCCCTCAGTCAAACATCCCCTCAGTCAAACATCCCCTCAGTCAAACATCCCCTCAGTCAAACATCCCCTCAGTCAAACATCCCACCACCCATTCAGAAATGTTCTGTCTCTTACTCTCCTCAAATAGACGTCTCTCTGGCTGCAGGCCATGGATTGATCCTGGGATTCTACGATTCTGATTCTGAGTTTCAGTAGAAGGACTGTTATGTGAATATGAACTCTAACCACAGAGTACAGTTCTATTGCGTAACTAATAGTACTTTATGTAATCTGATAAGCAGTTAGTTTGGTAACTCCTTTAATTCTATTTTGATGGAAATCCTAGATGACATTGGGTCAGACGTTATATGTGAAAGTTATGCTCTTTGAAATAGATTTGTATAATGCTGATATAATCCTTACTTAATGGTGAGGACACCTTGCGTTTTACATTTTTACATTTTAGTAATTTAGCAAACGCTCTTATCCAGAGCGACTTACAGTCAGTGCATTCAACTAAGGTTAGGTAGGTACAGTGGCTTGCGAAAGTATTCACCCCCCCTTGGCATTTTTCCTATTTTGTTGCCTTACAACCTGCAATTAACATTTATTTTTTTGGGAGTTTGTATCATTTGATTTACACAACATGCCCACCACTTTGAAGATGCAATGTTTTGGTTGTTGTGTGAAACTATTGTTTCTGGTGTATAAACTACTGTGTTAACTGGTGTATAAACTACTGTGTTAACTGATGTATAAACTACTGTGTTAACTGGTGTATAAACTACTGTGTTTAACTGGTGTAAACTACTGTGTTAACTGGGTGCGTAAACTACTGTGTTAACTGGTGTAAACTACTGTGTTAACTGGGTATAAACTACTGTGTTAACTGGTGTAAACTACTGTGTTAACTGGTGTAAACTACTGTGTTATCTGGTGGTAAACTACTGTGTTAACTGGTGTATAAACTACTGTGTTAACTGGTGCGTAAACTACTGTGTTAACTGGTGTAAACTACTGTGTTAACTGGTGTATAAACTACTGTGTTAACTGGGTGTATAAACTACTGTGTTAACTGGTGTATAAACTACTGTGTTAACTGGTGTATAAACTACTGTGTTAACTGGTGTATAAACTACTGTGTTAACTGGTGTATACTCTGTGTTAACTGGTGTAAACTACTGTGTTAACTGCTGTAAACTACTGTGTTAACTGTGTGTAAACTACTGTGTTAACTGGTGTATAAACTACTGTGTTAACTGGGTGTATACTACTGTGTTAACTGGTGTAAACTACTGTGTTAACTGGTGTAAACTACTGTGTTAACTGTGTAAACTACTGTGTTATCTGGTGTAAACTACTGTGTTAACTGGTGTATAAACTACTGTGTTAACTGGTGCGTAAACTACTGTGTTAACTGGTTTAAACTACTGTGTTAACTGGTGTATAAACTACTGTGTTAACTGGTGTATAAACTACTGTGTTGAACTGGTGTATAAACTACTGTGTTAACTGGTGTATAAACTACTGTGTTAACTGGTGTATAAACTACTGTGTTAACTGGTGCGTAAACTACTGTGTTAACTGGTATAAACTACTGTGTTAACTGGTGTATAAACTACTGTGTTAACTGGTGTATAAACTACTGTGTTAACTGGTGTATAAACTACTGTGTTAACTGGTGTATAAACTACTGTGTTAACTGGTGTAAACTACTGTGTTAACTGGTGTATAAACTACTGTGTTAACTGGTGTATACTACTGTGTTAACTGGTGTATAAACTACTGTGTTAACTGGTGTATACTACTGTGTTAACTGGTGTATAAACTACTGTGTTAACTGGTGTAAACTACTGTGTTAACTGGTGTAAACTACTGTGTTAACTGGTGTAAACTACTGTGTTAACTGGTGTAAACTACTGTGTTATCTGGTGTAAACTACTGTGTTAACTGGTGTATAAACTACTGTGTTAACTGGTGCGTAAACTACTGTGTTAACTGGTGTAAACTACTGTGTTAACTGGTGTATAAACTACTGTGTTAACTGGTGTATAAACTACTGTGTTAACTGGTGTATAAACTACTGTGTTAACTGGTGTATAAACTACTGTGTTAACTGGTGTATAAACTACTGTGTTAACTGGTGCGTAAACTACTGTGTTAACTGGTATAAACTACTGTGTTAACTGGTGTATAAACTACTGTGTTAACTGGTGTATAAACTACTGTGTTAACTGGTGCGTAAACTACTGTGTTAACTGGTGTAAACTACTGTGTTAACTGGTGTATAAACTACTGTGTTAACTGGTGTATAAACTACTGTGTTAACTGGTGTATAAACTACTGTGTTAACTGGTATAAACTACTGTGTTAACTGGTGTATAAACTACTGTGTTAGCAGGTGTATAAACTACTGTGTTAACTGGTGTATAAACTACTGTGTTAACTGGTATAAACTACTGTGTTAACTGGTGTATAAACTACTGTGTTAACTGGTATAAACTACTGTGTTAACTGGTGTATAAACTACTGTGTTAACTGGTGTAAACTACTGTGTTAACTGGTGTATACTACTGTGTTAACTGGTGTATAAACTACTGTGTTAACTGGTGTATAAACTACTGTGTTAACTGGTGTAAACTACTGTGTTAACTGGTGTATACTACTGTGTTAACTGGTGTAAACTACACAGAGATGGAGCCAGGTGTTATCTGGTTTAATAACAGCTATTCTCAGGAAAGATGGAGCCAGGTGTTATCTGGTTTAATAACAGCTATTCTCAGTAAAGATGGAGCCAGGTGTTATCTGGTTTAATAACAGCTATTCTCAGTAGAGATGGATCCAGATGTTTTCATCTTTCTCTGGCTGGCTGTCTATAATGTTCCAGACAATGGAGGGTGTCGATGAGGATAATGACGTTTGGCACAGACTGATGTTTCTGATAGTGGGGAGAGAGGCCTGGGTTGTGTCCCAAATTGCACCCTTTAGGGCTCTGGTAAAAAAGTAGTGTTCTATGGAATAGGGTGCAATTTGGGCCACATCCCTGATATGCCTGTGTTGATGGGGAGAGGCTGTTACAGAGGTGTGAGCGTGGATCCACAGGGGACCAGCATGTACGTCATCACTCAGACATCACAATGTCCTGGGTTATTAATAGACACCAGACAGACCTATCCTAGCATGATAGCATGACAGGGACTCTTATCGACCTATTAGTAGCAGGGGGTAGCATAGTGTGTGTGTGTGTGTGTGTGTGTACAGTATGTGTGTGTGTGTGTTTGAAAGCTCATTAATTTTAATTTAAGGATCGCAAATAAATCAGACTGAACTCAACACAGGACAGTCTGTGATTAATATATTGACTCTCCACAGGAATGGACGGAGAGGGACTAAATAACATTTATATTCCATTTCTCTCCCGCCCCTCTCTCTCTCTCTCTCTCTCTCTCTCTCTCTCTCTCTCTCTCTCTCTCTCTCTCTCTCTCTCTCTCTCTCTCTCTCTCTCTCATCTCTCTCTTCTCTCTCTCTCTCTCTCTCTCTCTTCTCTCTCTTCTCTCTCTCTCTTCTCTCTCTCTCTCTCTCTCTCTCTCTCTCTTCCTCTCTATCCTCTCTCTCCTCTCTCCTCTCTCTCTCTCTTCTCTCTCTCTTCTCTCTCTCTCTCCCTCTCTTCTCTCTCTCTCTCTCCCTCTCTTCTCTCTCGCTCTCTCTCTCTCTTCTCTCTCTCTCTCTTCTCTCTTTCTCTCTCTTTCTCTCTTCTCTCCTCTCCTCTCTCTCTCTCTCTTCTCTCTCTCTCGCTCTCTCTGTTTCTTTCTCTGTCTCTGTCTCTCCTCTCCTCCTCTCCTCTCTCTCTCTCTCTCCTCTCTCTCGCTCTCTGTTTCTTTCTCTGTCTCTCTTTGTCTCTCTTTCGCTCTCTCTCTCGCTCTCTCTCTCTCACTGTCTCTCTCTCTCTCTCTCTCTCTCTCTCTCTCTCTCTCTCTCTCTCTCTCTCTCTCTCTCTCGCTCTCTCTCTCTCACTCTCTCTCTCTCTCTCCCTCTCTCTCTCTCTCTCTCTCTCTCTCTCTCTCTCTCTCTCTCTCTCTCTCTCTCTCTCTCTCTCTCTCTCTTCTCCCTCCCACAGGTGGTACTCCCTACCTTTATCCTAGAGAAGCGTTCCCTCCTGGAGATGTATGCTAACTTCATGGCTCACCCAGACATGTTCCTGGCCATCACCACGGGAACCACCCCAGAGGAGCGCATCGTCCGATTCGTCGAATACTACCTAACCGCCTTCCACGAGGGACGCAAGGGTGCCGTGGCCAAGAAACCCTACAATCCCATCCTGGGAGAGAGCTTCAGGTGTTCCTGGGACGTCCCCAGAGAGAGAGTCCACCCACTTAGGACCATGAGCTCTGCCCCTAACACTAACACCACACCCACTTCAAACCCCACCCCTAATCCCGCCTCTTCCTCTAGAGGATCTTCCCCTAATCCCGCCTCTTCCTCTAGAGGCTCTTCCCCTAACCCCGCCTCTTCCTCTAGAGGCTCTTCCCCTAACCCCGCCTCTTCCTCTAGAGACTCCCCCCGGACAGGGACGGAGGGCGGGGGGGCTCAGACAGTGGACTGTTACCGGGTAAGGTTCGTGGCGGAGCAGGTATCACACCACCCACCTGTCACTGGGTTCTACTGCGAGTGTGAAGAGAGAACATGTAAAGCGCCAACACCCACGTCTGGACCCGGAGCAAGTTCATGGGCATGTCCATCGGAGTGTCTATGGTCGGGGAAGGTGAGCATTACTGCACAGTACTGTACCTAGTTAGAACTAGTTTGTTTCTACTGTTACTAGACGTTACAGTGTACAGCATCTGCTGAGAGCCAGCTATACAGTAGTTATGACTAGGGGTTACAGTGTACAGCACCTGCTGAGAGCCAGCTATACAGTAGTTATGACTAGGGGTTACAGTGTACAGCACCTGCTGAGAACCAGCTATACAGTAGTTATGACTAGGGGGGTTACAGTGTACAGCACCTGCTGAGAGCCAGCTATACAGTAGTTATGACTAGGGTTACAGTGTACAGCAGCCTGCTGAGAGCCAGCCTATACAGTAGTTATGACTAGGGGTTACAGTGTACAGCACCTACTGAGAGCCAGCTATACAGTAGTTATGACTAGGGGTTACAGTGAACAGCACCTACTGAGAGCCAGCTATACGGTAGTTATGACTAGGGGTTACAGTGAACAGCACCTACTGAGAGCCAGCTATACGGTAGTTATGACTAGGGTTACAGTGAACAGCACCTACTGAGAGCCAGCTATACAGTAGTTGTGACTAGGGGTTACAGTGAACAGCACCTACTGAGAGCCAGCTATACAGTAGTTATGACTAGGGGTTACAGTGTACAGCACCTGCTGAGAGCCAGCTATACAGTAGTTATGACTAGGGGTTACAGTGAACAGCACCTACTGAGAGCCAGCTATACGGTAGTTATGACTAGGGTTACAGTGTACAGCACCTGCTGAGAGCCAGCTATACAGTAGTTATGACTAGGGGTTACAGTGTACAGCACCTGCTGAGAGCCAGCTATACAGTAGTTATGACTAGGGGGTTACAGTGTACAGCACCTGCTGAGAGCCAGCTATACAGTAGTTATGACTAGGGGTTACAGTGTACAGCACCTGCTGAGAGCCAGCTATACAGTAGTTACTGACTAGGGTTACAGTGTACAGCACCTGCTGAGAGCCAGCTATAGTAGTTATGACTAGGGTTTACAGTGTACAGCACCTACTGAGAGCCAGCTATACAGTAGTTATGACTAGGGGTTACAGTGAACAGCACCTACTGAGAGCCAGCTATACGGTAGTTATGACTAGGGGTTACAGTGAACAGCACCTACTGAGAGCCAGCTATACGGTAGTTATGACTAGGGGTTACAGTGAACAGCACCTACTGAGAGCCAGCTATACAGTAGTTATGACTAGGGGTTACAGTGAACAGCACCTACTGAGAGCCAGCTATACAGTAGTTATGACTAGGGGTTACAGTGTACAGCACCTGCTGAGAGCCAGCTATACAGTAGTTATGACTAGGGGTTACAGTGAACAGCACCTACTGAGAGCCAGCTATACAGTAGTTATGACTAGGGGTTACAGTGAACAGCACCTGCTGAGAGCCAGCTATACGGTAGTTATGACTAGGGGTTACAGTGAACAGCACCTACTGAGAGCCAGCTATACAGTAGTTATGACTAGGGGTTACAGTGTACAGCACCTGCTGAGAGCCAGCTATACGGTAGTTATGACTAGGGGTTACAGTGAACAGCACCTACTGAGAGCCAGCTATACAGTAGTTATGACTAGGGGTTACAGTGTACAGCACCTGCTGAGAGCCAGCTATACAGTAGTTATGACTAGGGGTTACAGTGTACAGCACCTGCTGAGAGCCAGCTATACAGTAGTTATGACTAGGGGTTACAGTGTACAGCACCTGCTGAGAGCCAGCTAAACAGTAGGTATGACTAGGGGTTACAGTGTACAGCACCTGCTGAGAGCCAGCTATACAGTAGTTATGACTAGGGGTTACAGTGTACAGCACCTACTGAGAGCCAGCTATACAGTAGTTATGACTAGGGGTTACAGTGTACAGCACCTGCTGAGAGCCAGCTATACAGTAGTTATGACTAGGGGTTACAGTGTACAGCACCTTCTGAGAGCCAGCTATGTGTTCTGGACCTATTGACAAAAACAGCTACTGTAGTTATGGGTATGTGTTAGTGTTCTGGACCTATTGACAGAAACAGCTACTGTAGTTTTGACTAGAGCCAGGAATTTTAACTGATCATGTGACCTGACAGAAGAACTCTGCCCTTGTAAGAGCCAAAGAGTGTTAGGGTTTTCCGTTGGTGTTCTGTCACGGTAAACATGTATTCTGTAATAGCATTGATGACAGTTCAGGAAGTCTAGGGTTGATAAGGGCTGACCGACTGAAAGCTTGTCAACTCTCTGATTAAAGTTCCTTAATCACGTTCCAAAGTTTAATTAGCTGAGTTTAATGGTGTTTAAGGCTTTAATATCTTGTTTTAATCCAAAGTAATCGCATTAAACGCATACTCCCGAGTGGCGCAGTGGTCTAAGGCACTGCATCGCAGTGCTAGCTGTGCCACTAGAGATCCTGGTTCGAGTCCAGGCTCTGTCGCAGCCGGCCGCAACCGGGAGACCCATGGGCGGCGCACAATTGGTCCAGCGTCGTCCATGGTAGGGGAGGGTTTGGCCGGCAGGGATGTGGGTTCATTTCCCACGGGGGGCCAGTATGAATAAAAATAAAAAATAAACGTATGCATTCACTAACTGTAAGTCACTCTGGATAAGAGCGTCTGCTAAATGATTTTTTATTTTTTTTAATCAAGATTGAAAGTAGCATATAATTGCCTGACTGGCAGCCTCCATTGGAGCAGGCCTAGTTAACCATGGGAATACTGTCATTAGTTGTGCCGCTGGATACTGTGTGTTGAAGGAAGTCAGGCTAAACATTCCTTTTTCATGATCAATTGTTTATTGAAAGCTAAACATTCCTGAATACATTTATTTCTGTCTTTAATATTCCAGAACATACCGAGCAGATTCGGCCCTTCTCCACATTGATATAAAATAGTCTAGCATAAAAAAAAAATTTGCCACAAAAATTCTGTTTAAATGAATGATTCTCAACTAGTTTCTGAGTTCATGCTATCCTGAGCCTCACGACCAATTACTCCCCTCAGTAATTAGAACAGCATGAATTACTAACGAGGATGATCTCGTTCTCTCCCCCCTGAGTGATAGCAGATATGCTAATGACACCAGGAGAGAAAACACATATGGTGAGGGAGGTGTGTATGTGTGTGTGTGTGCGTGGTGTGTGTTGTGGTTGTTGTGTCTCAACTAAAGCATTGTGATGAAGACATTTTAGTCATTTAGCAGACGCTCTTATCCAGAGCGACTTACAGTTAAGTGAGTGCATACATTTTTCATACTGCTTCCGTGGGAAATGAACCCACAACCCTGGCGTTGCAAGCGCCATGCTCTACCAACTGAGCTACAGGGGACCACCTTAATGAACCTGAGAATTACAAACCATACAAGTACAAAACAAAGAGAAGAGCAATCTAAGATGTGTTTAATACCTAGTAGCACCATAGTCACAGTTGGCTATACATATCTGTTTAATACCTAGTAGTACCATAGTCACAGTTGGCTATACATATCTGTTTAATACCTAGTAGCACCACAGTCACAGTTGGCTATACATATCTGTTTAATACCTAGTAGCACCATAGTCACAGTTGGCTATACATATCTGTTTAATACCTAGTAGTACCATAGTCACAGTTGGCTATACATATCTGTTTAATAAATAGTAGTATCATAGTCACAGTTGGCTATACATATCTGTTTAATACATAGTAGTATCATAGTCACAGTTGGCTATACATATCTGTTTAATACCTAGTAGTACCATAGTCACAGTTGGCTATACATATCTGTTTAATAAATAGTAGTATCATAGTCACAGTTGGCTATACATATCTGTTTAATACCTAGTAGTACCATAGTCACAGTTAGCTATACATATCTGTTTAATACCTAGTAGTACCATAGTCACAGTTGGCTATACATATCTGTTTAATACCTAGTAGTACCATAGTTACAGTTGGCTATACATATCTGTTTAATAAATAGTAGTATCATAGTCACAGTTGGCTATACATATCTGTTTAATAAATAGTAGTATCATAGTCACAGTTGGCTATACATATCTGTTTAATACCTAGTAGTACCATAGTCACAGTTAGCTATACATATCTGTTTAATACCTAGTAGTACCATAGTCACAGTTGGCTATACATATCTGTTTAATACCTAGTAGTACCACAGTCACAGTTGGCTATACATATCTGTTTAATACCTAGTAGTACCACAGTCACAGTTGGCTATACATATCTGTTTAATACCTAGTAGTACCATAGTCACAGTTGGCTATACATATCTGTTTAATACCTAGTAGTACCACAGTCACAGTTGGCTATACATATCTGTTTAATACCTAGTAGCACCATAGTCACAGTTGGCTATACATATCTGTTTAATACCTAGTAGTACCATAGTCACAGTTGGCTATACATATCTGTTTAATACATAGTAGTATCATAGTCACAGTTGGCTATACATATCAGTTTAATACCTAGTAGTACCATAGTCACAGTTGGCTATACATATCTGTTTAATACCTAGTAGTACCATAGTCACAGTTGGCTATACATATCTGTTTAATACCTAGTAGTACCATAGTCACAGTTGGCTATACATATCTGTTTAATACCTAGTAGTACCATAGTCACAGTTGGCTATACATATCTGTTTAATACCTAGTAGTACCACAGTCACAGTTGGCTATACATATCTGTTTAATACCTAGTAGTACCACAGTCACAGTTGGCTATACATATCTGTTTAATACCTAGTAGTACCACAGTCACAGTTGGCTATACATATTTGTTTAATACCTAGTAGTACCATAGTCACAGTTGGCTATACATATCTGTTTAATACATAGTAGTACCATAGTCACAGTTGGCTATACATATCTGTTTAATACCTAGTAGTACCATAGTCACAGTTGGCTATACATATCTGTTTAATACCTAGTAGTACCATAGTCACAGTTGGCTATACATATCTGTTTAATACCTAGTAGTACCACAGTCACAGTTGGCTATACATATCTGTTTAATACCTAGTAGCACCATAGTCACAGTTGGCTATACATATCTGTTTAATACCTAGTAGTACCACAGTCACAGTTGGCTATACATATCTGTTTAATACCTAGTAGTACCACAGTCACGGTTGGCTATACATATCTGTTTAATACCTAGTAGTACCACAGTCACAGTTGGCTATACATATCTGTTTAATACCTAGTAGTGCCATAGTCACAGTTGGCTATACATATCTGTTTAATACCTAGTAGTACCACAGTCACAGTTGGCTATACATATCTGTTTAATACCTAGTAGTACCACAGTCACAGTTGGCTATACATATCTGTTTAATACCTAGTAGTACCATAGTCACAGTTGGCTATACATATCTGTTTAATACATAGCTAGTATCATAGTCACAGTTGGCTATACATACTCTGTTTAATACCTAGTAGCACCATAGTCACAGTTGTGGCTATACATATCTGTTTAATACCTAGTAGTACCACAGTCACGTTGGCTATACATATCTGTTTAATACCTAGTAGTACCACAGTCACAGTTGGCTATACATATCTGTTAAACCTGTGTAGGTAGCTCTCAGGTTGTAGGTAGCTCTCAGGCTGTAGGTAGCTCTCAGGTTGTAGGTAGCTCTCAGGCTGTAGGTAGCTCTCAGGTTGTAGGTAGCTCTCAGGCTGTAGGTAGCTCTCAGGCTGTAGGTAGCTCTCAGGCTGTAGGTAGCTCTCAGGCTGTAGGTAGCTCTCAGGCTGTAGCTGTAGCTCTCAGGCTGTAGGTAGCTCTCAGGCTGTAGGAAGCTCCTCAGGCTGTAGGTAGCTCTCAGGCTGTAGGTACTCTCAGGCTGTAGAGTAAGCCTCCAGGCTGTAGATGCTGTGGCTCTCAGGCTGTAGGTAGCTCTCAGGTTGTAGGTAGCGCTCAGGCTGTAGGGTAGCTCTCAGGTTGTAGGTAGCTCTCAGGCTGTAGGTAGCTCTCCACACAACTGGAATAAGATACTACAACCATTCACACTCTGGGGTAGGAATTCCACAGTACATCGTCAATGGGACATGGGTCTCTTTAGAATGTCCCAGCAGACACTTGAAGAGACAGAGGATTGTGGTGGTGAACCTGGTGGTCTGATAGAGACAGAGGATTGTGGTGGTGAACCTGGTGGTCTGATAGAGACAGAGGATTGTGGTGGTGAACCTGGTGGTCTGATAGAGACAGAGGATTGTGGTGGTCAACCTAGTGGTCTGATCGAGACAGAGGATTGTGGTAGTGAACCTGGTGGTCTGATAGAGACAGAGGATTGTGGTGGTGAACCTGGTGGTCTGATAGAGACAGAGGATTGTGGTGGTGAACCTGGTGGTCTGATAGAGACAGAGGATTGTGGTGGTCAACCTGGCGCCACTGTCTATCACTCGGAGATGTCTAATGCACCATGTCGTTTAACCTCAGTGTCCTTTGCAGCGACCTTGTGTCACAGGCAGGCAGGGAAGGAGGCATATCTCTCTGAAGCATGTGCTGTGTGTGTGTGTATGAGTCACAGCAGGCGATGTGGGCACTCTATGTAAGAAACGCTGACCTAGCCTTCTCACATATCCCTCAGCGCTGCCAGTAGCGAGCCGAGAGCCAGTCACTGAGCACTTCCCCTGCAACGTGCCGACCGACCAAACCCTTCTGGAGGAGAGCTTCTCCTCTAGCCCCCCTAGCCTCCCTCCTTCTCTCCCCCTCCGCCCCTCCAGCGAGGCACCAAGGCACTGAGGCAGGGCCCTCTCCCCCTCCACCCCTCCAGCGAGGCACCAAGGCACTGAGGCAGGGCCCTCTCCTCTCTCTCCCCTCCGCCTCCAGCGAGAGGCACCAAGGCACTGAGGCAGGGCCTTCTCCTCCTCTCCCCCTCCACCCCTCCAGCGAGGCACCAAGGCTGTCGAGGCAGGGCCCCTCCTCTCCCCCTCCGCCCCTCCAGCGAGGCACCCAAGGCACTGAGGCAGGCCCTCTCTCCTCTCTCCCCCTCCACCCACCTCCTGTCTTTGAAACAGTGTGGATCTGTCAGGGACCTGGGTTTCTGCCAGCAGCTAATTTCACCCAGGACAGCTGTCTCTTATGTAATGTACTAAGAGAAGAGAGGGGGAGATGAGAGGGCCAGGCCAGGGCGTGCTGTGGATGTAACACAGAGAACAGAGAGGAGAGGAGAGAGCCGGGGACAGGACTCAGGAGAGAGGAGAAGAGAGGAGAGGGACAGGACACGAAGAGAGAGAGGAGAAGAGAGGAGCCAGGAGCAGGACTCAGAGAGAGGAGAAGAGAGAGAGGGAGACAGACACGACTCAGAGAGAGGAGAAGAGAGGAGAGACCAGGACAGACAGGACTCAGAGAGAGGAGCAGAGAGGAGAGGAGCCAGGGACAGGACCCGACTCAGAGAGGAGTGCAGAGAGGAGGACCAGGACACGACTCAGAGAGGAGCAGAGAGGAGAGGAACCAGACAGACAGGACTCAGAGAGAGGAGCAGAGAGGAGAGGACCAGGACAGGACAGGACTCAGAGAGGGGAGCAGAGAGGAGAGGACCAGGACAGGACACGACTCAGAGAGAGGAGCAGAGAGGAGAGGACCAGGACAGGACAGGACTCAGAGAGGGGAGCAGAGAGGAGAGGACCAGGACAGGACAGGACTCAGAGAGGGGAGCAGAGAGGAGAGAACCAGGACAGAACAGGACTCAGAGAGAGGAGCAGAGAGGAGAGGACCAGGACAGGACAGGACTCAGAGAGAGGAGCAGAGAGGAGAGGACCAGGACAGGACAGGACTCAGAGAGAGGGAGCAGTGAGAGGGAGGACCAGGACAGGACAGGACTCAGAGAGAGGAGCTGAGAGGAGAGGACCAGGACAGGACAGGACTCAGAGAGGGAGCAGAGAGGAGAGACCCAGGACACGACTCCAGAGAGAGGAGCAGAGAGGAGAGGACCAGGACAGGACAGGACTCAGAGAGAGGATCAGAGGAGAGAACCAGACAGGACAGGACTCAGAGAGGGGAGCAGAGAGGAGAGCACCAGGACAGGACAGACTCAGAGAGAGGAGCAGAGAGGAGAGGACCAGGACAGACAGGACTCAGAGAGAGGAGCAGAGAGAGAGGACCAGAGCCAGACAGGACTCCAGAGAGAGGAGCAGAGAGGGAGAGGACCGAGGATCAGAACAGGACTCAGAGAGAGGAGCAGAGAGGGAGAGGACCAGACAGACAGGACTCAGAGAGAGGAGCAGAGAGGAGAGACCTGAGGACGAGACAGGACTCAGAGAGGGGAGCAGAGAGGAGAGGACCAGGGACAGGACAGGACTCAGAGAGAGGATGTGCAGGAGGAGAGAACACGGACAGGACAGGACTCAGAGAGGGGCGAGAGAGAGGACCAGGACAGACAGGACTCAGGAGAGAGGAGCAGAGGGCCGCCAGCCGGGGCAGGACAACGATGAAACACGTAGAGAGAAGGCCTTCAGCTCACGCTGTGGATGTAACAGGACTGAGAGAGAGAAGGGCCAGAGCAGGCTAATGAACGCAGAGCACCTCGGCCAGAGCAGGCTAATGGAACGAGCACCCCGGCCAGAGCAGGCTAATGGAACATGGAGAGCACCCCCGGCCAGAGCAGGTTAATGGACACCAGAGCACCACAGCAGAGAGACTAATGGAACGCAGAGCACCCCGGGCCAGAGCAGGCTAATGGCGTAGAGCACCCGGACAGAGCAGGCTAATGGAACACAGAGCACCCCGGCCAGAGCAGGCTAATGGAACGAGCACCCCGGCCAGAGCAGGCTAATGGAACGCAGAGCACCCGGCCAGAGCAGGCTAATGGAGCGCAGAGCACCCCCGGGCCAGAGCAGGCTAATGGAAGCACAGAGCACCCCGGCCAGAGCAGGCTAATGGAACGCGAGCACTCCGGCCAGAGCAGGCTAATGGAGCGCAGAGCACCCTGGCCAGAGAGCCAGGCTAATGGAGCGCAGAGCACCCGGCCAGAGAGCAGCTAATGGAGCCGTGCGAGAGCACCCCGGGCCAGAGCAGGCTAATGGAACACAGAGCACCCGGCCAGAGCAAGGCTAATGGACACGAGCACCCGGCCAGAGCAGGCTAATGGAAAACTGAGACACCCGGCCAGAGCAGGCTAATGGAGCGCGAGAGCACCCCGGGCCAGAGCAGGCTAATGGAACGCGAGCACCCGGCCAGAGCAGGCTAATGGAACGCAGACACCCCGGCCAGAGCAGGCTAATGGAGGCGCAGAGCACCCTGGCCAGAGCAGGCTAATGGGGCAGGCACCCCGGCCTAGAGCAGGCTAATGGGAGCGCAGAGCACACCGCCGCCGAGCAGAGGCTAATGGAACGAGAGCACCCGGCCAGAGCAGGCTAATGGAGCGCAGAGCACCCTGGCCAGAGCAGGCTAATGGAACACAAGAGCACCCGGCCAGAGCAGGCTAATGGAACACAGAGCACCCCGGCCAG
>NW_025537120.1:0-38363 GCF_020615455.1 Coregonus clupeaformis | reverse complement strand
GAGGAAAAAAGTATTTAGTCAGCCACCACATTGTGCAAGTTCTCCCACTTAAAAAGATGAGAGAGGCCTGTAATTTTCATCATAGGTACACGTCAACTATGACAGACAAAATGAGAATTTTTTTTCCAGAAAATCACATTGTAAGATTTTTTATGAATTTATTTGCAAATTATGGTGGAAAATAAGTATTTGGTCAATAACAAAAGTTTCTCAATACTTTGTTATATACCCTTTGTTGGCAATGACACAGGTCAAACGTTTTCTGTGAGTCTTCACAAGGTTTTCACACACTCTTGCTGGTATTTTGGCCCATTCCTCCATGCAGATCTCCTCTAGAGCAGTGATGTTTTGGGGCTGTCGCTGGGCAACACGGACTTTCAACTCCCTCCAAAGATTTTCTATGGGGTTGAGATCTGGAGACTGGCTAGGCCACTCCAGGACCTTGAAATGCTTCTTACGAAGCCACTCCTTCGTTGCCCGGGCGGTGTGTTTGGGATCATTGTCATGCTGAAAGACCCAGCCACGTTTCATCTTCAATGCCCTTGCTGATGGAAGGAGGTTTTCACTCAAAATCTCATGATACATGGCCCCATTCATTCTTTCCTTTACACGGATCAGTCGTCCTGGTCCCTTTGCAGAAAAACAGTCCCAAAGCATGATGTTTCCACCCCCATGCTTCACAGTAGGTATTGTGTTCTTTGGATGCAACTCAGCATTCTTTGTCCTCCAAACACGACGAGTTGAGTTTTTACCAAAAAAGTTATATTTTGGTTTCATCTGACCATATGACATTCTCCCAATCCTCTTCTGGATCATCCAAATGAACTCTAGCAAACTTCAGACGGGCCTGGACATGTACTGGCTTAAGCAGGGGGACACGTCTGGCACTGCAGGATTTGAGTCCCTGGCGGCGTAGTGTGTTACTGATGGTAGGCTTTGTTACTTTGGTCCCAGCTCTCTGCAGGTCATTCACTAGGTCCCCGTGTGGTTCTGGGATTTTTGCTCACCGTTCTAGTGATCATTTTGACCCCACGGGGTGAGATCTTGCGTGGAGCCCCAGATCGAGGGAGATTATCAGTGGTCTTGTATGTCTTCCATTTCCTAATAATTGCTCACAGTTGATTTCTTCAAACCAAGCTGCTTACCTATTGCAGAGTCAGTCTTCCCAGCCTGGTGCAGGTCTACAATTTTGTTTCTGGTGTCCTTTGACAGCTCTTTGGTCTTGGCCATAGTGGAGTTTGGAGTGTGACTGTTTGAGGTTGTGGACAGGTGTCTTTTATACTGATAACAAGTTCAAACAGGTGCCATTAATACAGGGAACGAGTGGAGGACAGAGGAGCCTCTTAAAGAAGAAGTTACAGGTCTGTGAGAGCCAGAAATCTTGCTTGTTTGTAGGTGACCAAATACTTATTTTCCACCATAATTTGCAAATAAATTCATAAAAAATCCTACAATGTGATTTTCTGGATTTTTATTTTTTATTTGTCTGTCATAGTTGACGTGTACCTATGATGAAAATTACAGGCCTCTCTCATCTTTTTAAGTGGGAGAACTTGCACAATTGGTGGCTGACTAAATACTTTTTTCCCCCACTGTAAATCGGCAGTGTATCAAATACTTGTTCTCCCCACTGTATATATATATATATATATAAATTATATAGCCTCCTACTGTTATTTTATTTTACTGCTGCTCTTTAATAATTTGCTATTTTTTATTTATCTATTTTTTTCTTTAAAACTGCATTGTTGGTTAAGGGCTTGTAAGTAAGCATTTCACTGTAATGTCTACACCTGTTGTATTTGGTGCATGTGGCAAATAACATTTGATTTGATTTGATCCTCTGGTGGATCTCCACCTGTTTGGGGAAAATGAAATCTTTCTCACAGAACAAACACGGGAAGAGCTTCTCTTTTATGCCACCTCCTTTACTGATTCCGTTTGTACTACTGTCATTTGTCAATGGGCTTGTGTAGCCATTTAGTGTTGAGGCACTGGCATTGTCTGAAGTCTGGTTTAACATTAGGAGAGTGTGAGGAGGATGAAGGCCAGGGAGTGTCTGTGTTGTCGCAGGGTCCATATTCCAGTTGATACATCTTATAGAAGGCAGGCTGAAGGAATTTTTTCGCAATAATCTCTCGTGACCCCACCCCACCCCAAATATAATGACACAACCTTAAAATCAGTATATTTCAATTTTTACATCAACAAATAACTTGAAATTCATTACATTTTCATCTCTTAACAAAATGAAAAGAAACCAATAAATACATTTACTCATTAAAATTGTATTTTTCAAATTATCTTTCTCAAAAATGTTTGTATATTGTCTCATACAATAAACTGTACTCTCTATTTTTCGTCCAAAAAACAAATACAAAAAATTAATTTAAAAACAAATATTGGTGACCCCACTTCAGTTGTTAGGGGGTTAACCTGAGGCGCCATCAGTCTCTCTGAATCTAGGATGGAGTCTGTGTCCATTCTCTCCAGCCACATACGGACACATCCCCGTCCCCGCAGACCAAATCTACACCTTGCCCTGGTGTCAGCCAGTCTGTTGTCATGGAGACTAAGATTAGGGATGGGCACGTTATTAGAATATTAGAATATTCGATTACTTGGGAAAGTATTCATTTTTGAGAGAAAAAAAATCTAGGTCTATTTTAACAATAAAAAGGCTTTGTCTAAAATGAAATACAATTATTTACGTGATATTGCTACATAGCCTACAATGATAGACCATTACATAAAAAATATACACTACCAGTCAAAAGTTTGGACACACCTACTCATTCAAGGGTTTTTCTTTATTTGTACTATTTTTTACATTGTCACAAGGTAGGGAGGTATACAGAAGATAGCCCTATTTGGTAAAAAAACAAGTCCATATTATGGCAAGAACAGCTCAAATAAGCAAAGAGAAATGGCAGTCCATCATTACTTTAAGACATGAAGGTCAGTCAATACGGAACATTTCAAGAGCTTTGAAAGTGCAGTCACAAAAACCATCAGGTCCTATGATGAAACTGGCTCTCATGAGGACCGCCACAGGAATGGAAGACCCAGAGTTTACTCTGCTGCAGAGGATAAGTTCATTAGAGTTACCAGCCTCAGAAATTGCAGCCCAAATAAATGCTTCACATAGTTCAAGCCACAGACACATCTCAACATCAACTGTTCAGAGGGGACTGTGTGAATCAGGCCTTCATGGTCGAATTCCTGCAAAGAAACCACTACTAAAGGACACCAATAATAAGAAGAGACCTGCTTGGGCCAAGAAACACGAGCAAAGGACATTAGACCGGTGGAAATGTGTCCTTTGGTCTGGAGTCCAAATTGGAGATTTTTGGTTCCAAACGCTCTGTCTTTGTGAGACGCGGTGTGGGTGAACGAATGATCGCTGCATGTGTAGTTCCCACCGTAAAGCATGGAGGAGGAGGTGGCCTCCCGAGTGGCGCAGTGGTCTAAGGCACTGCATCGCAGTGCTAGCTGTGCCACTAGAGATTCTGGTTCGAATCCAGGCTCTGTCGTAGCCGGCCGTAGGGGGCCAGTATGAAAAAATTAAATAATAATGTGTGCACTCACTAACTGTAAGTCGCTCTGGATAAGAGCGTCTGCTAAATGACTAAAATGTAAATGTAAAAATGTGTTATGGTGTGGGGATGCTTTGCTGTTGACAATGTCTGTGATTTATTTAGAATTCAAGGCACACTTAACCAGCATGGCTACCACAGCATTCTACAGCGATACACCATCCCATCTGGTTTGGGCTTAGTGGGACTATCATTTGTTTTTTAACAGGACAATGACCCAACACACCTCCAGGCTGTGTAAGGGCTATTTTACCAAGAAGGAGAGTGATGGAGTGCTGCATCAGATGACCTGGCCTCCACAATCCCCCGACCTCAACCCAATTGAGATGGTTTGGGATGAGTCGGACGGCAGAGTGAAGGAAAAGCAGCCAACAAGTGCTCAGCAAATGTGGGAACTCCTTCAAGACTGTTGGAAAAGCATTCCAGGTGAAGCTGGTTGAGACAATGCCAAGAGTGTGAAAAGCAGTCATCAAGGCAAAGGGTGGCTATTTGAAGAATCTCTATTTTGATTTGTTCAACACTTTTTGGTTACTACATATGTGTGATTTCATAGTTCTGATGTCTTCACTATTATTCTACAATGTAGGAAATAGTAAAAATAAAGAAAAACCCTTGAATGAGTAGGTGTGTCCAAACTTTTGACTTGTACTGTATATACGTTTTTTTATGAGTGCGCCCCTATAAAAAAGACACACCGGTAGACCACACACACGTTTCACAGGTGTAGCTTGTTGTTATTGTCATAAATCAAAGCGGCACTACATTCTGAGGCTCCATGTGTAGCAAGTGAAGTGGGAGATTTCTAATCAATGCAAATGAATAAAAATTACATAATTAATTGGCTAAATGAGGAGTAGGCTACACTGATCATCCAACAGGTAGGCTGTTGTTTCATATGAATAGAGTTGTAGACAAGTACAGGGAGCGCAGCAAAATAGCTTCAATTGGCCTTGCTGCTTAGCTAACTTAGCTGACTGCTGTAGCTAGCTAGCTTTTATACAAACGATTTGATGCAGTCAAGATAGGCACTACCAGATGGTATGATAGATAACCTATGTCAGCAACAAGTTTGTCTAACCAGCGCGAGTCTGTTTGGATATTTTCTCTCTCTCTCTCCATACCAGACACATAGACTGTCACACACACAGGCCCCTGCTCCTCTCTCGCCCCTCCCTCACCCTTCTGCGAAACAAGCAGAGTGCAGCGAACTGGCAAGTCTCCTTTTAAGTTAAAAAAATATAGATGTTTTCTTTAAAACCATTTTTTCGGCTATCCACATATTCAAAAAAATATCATGATATTATTTGAATAGTGAAATCATTTCAAATGCCCATTCCTAACTAAGATCGGATGTTGTTTTGTGTTTGACTGACTGTTTCTGGTTAACAGTGTTTTTTCCCAGCCCAGAGTTGAGGATGCTGTCCCATCTACTGACCTCCACTATGTCGCCTCTGGTCCTTGCCTGTTCGGTGATGTTGTCCCCCGGGCCCCTGGCTGCACCGGCCTGGTTCTGGGAATCCAAGATGGCCGCCCAGTCTTCTCTGTTAGCCTCCAGCCAACCACCTACAGGAAGATGTTACAAAATAGACTTTACAAACATGGCAGAGAACTCAACATATGAAGATTTTTAAAAATGTATTACCAGATCATTTTCATACATTATAATGTGCATCCTGTACAGGTGCATCCTGTTTCCATTGATCATCCTTGAGATGTTTCTACAACTTGATTGGAGTCCACCTGTGGTAAATTCAATTGATTGGACATGATCTGTCTATTTAAGGTCCAACAGTTGACAGTGCATGTCAGAGCAAAAACCAAGCAATGAGGTCGAAGGAATTGTCCGTAGAGCTCCGAGACAGGATTGTGTCGAGGCACAGATCTGGGGAAGGGTACCAAATGTCTGCAGCATTGAAGGTCCCCAAGGACACAGTGGCCTCTATCATTCTTAAATGGAAGAAGTTTGGAACTACCAAGACTCTTCCTAGAACTGGCCGCCCGGCCAAACTGAGCAATCGGGGGAGAAGGGCCTTGGTCAGGGAGGTGACCAAGAACCCGATGGTCACTCTGACAGTACTCCAGAGTTCCTCTGTGGCGATGGGAGAACCTTCCAGAAGAACAACCATCTCTGCAGCACTCCACCAATCAGGCCTTTATGGTAGAGTGGCCAGACGGAAGCCACTCCTCAGGAAAAAGGCACATGACAGCCTGCTTGGAGTTTGCCAAAAGGCACCTAAAGGACTCTCGGACCATGAGAAACAAGATTCCCTGGTTTGATGAAACCAAGATTGAACTCTTTGGCCTGAATGCCAAGCGTCACGTCTGGAGGAAACCAGGCACCGCTCATCACCTGGCCAATACCATCCCTACGGTGAAGCATGGGGGTGGCAGCATCATGCTGTGGGGATGTTTTTCAGCGGCAGGGACTGGGAGACTAGCCAGGATCGAGGGAAAGATGAACGGAGCAAAGTACAGAGAGAGCCTTGATGAAAACCTGCTCCAGAGCACTCAGGACCTCAGACTGGGGCGAAGGTTCACCTTCCAGCAGGACAACGACCCTAAGCACACAGCCAAGACAACGCAGGAGTGGCTTTGGGACAAGTCTCTGAATGTCCTTGAGTGGCCCAGCCAGAGCCCGGACTTGAACCAAATCAAACATCTGTGCAGCAACGCTCCCCATCCAACCTGACAGAGCTTGAGAGGATCTGCAGAGAAGAATGGGAGAAACTCCCCAAATACAGGTGTGCCAAGCTTGTAGTGTCATACCCAAGAAGACTCAAGGCTGTAATAGCTGCCAAAGGTGCTTCAACAATGTACTGAGTAAAGGGTCTGAATACTTATGTAAATGTAATATTTAAACAACAACAAAATATATATATTTGCAAACATTTCTAAACGTGTTTCTGCTTTGTCATTATGGGGTATAATGTGTAGATTGATGAGGGGAAAAAATAATTTCATCCATTTTAGAATAAGGCTGTAATATAACAAAATGTAGAAAAGGTGAAGGGGTCTGAATACTTTCTGAATGCCCTGTATGTCTCCCTTACCTTGCTCCCCCATCTTTAGACCACTCAGCAGGTCAATGCTCTCTGGTCCGTCTTCTATTGTCTCCTCTTTGACTAGTAGCAGATCAGGCTTCCCATCCTCCATGTCTACTGTAAGAGATACAGAGTGAGAGGATGTTGGATTAAGAAATCTGATATGAGCACCCTGCTATGGAGCATCTTCTGATTGAGCAATGAGGGATTGCTATGTGTATTATGCAAACATGGTAGTTGATTTGATTGCTTGACACCCTTTAATGGTTTGATAATTTAAAGGCATGGTCCCACACTTTAAGGTCAACTGCCCCTTAGAACCAACTTCTCTGGTTTTAAACGGCCTATGTGGCATCGATATGACTCAGAAACATTAATTATAGTCTCGAAATTGATTACAAAGTGTAAATATGATAATTCTGGTCATAGAGTCAGTCTCGTCCAAAAGTGAGTTTTGTTAGAGAGTTCGTCACCACTTACTGGAGGGTTGGTATGGATGACTTACATGCCCACTTTTGGCCAATGATGCCCAATTGCCCAGAGACAACACGCCCCCAGCTGTGGTCCAGCTGCCATGTGGACATTTTTTGTCAAGTCTCATATGGGTCCAAAGCATGGCAAATAGGAGTGAAAATGGCCTTCCATGAAGATTATGCAAACTTCCAATGCATTTCAACAATACGTCCAGGAATGGAATACATCCGACACGGTCAATTCTGCTGCATGTCAACTGTCAAACCACTGGTGTTGGTGAGTAATTAGCTAAGTAGATAGCTGGTACTAGCTAGCTGGTAGCTACTTTTGGCTATACAACATTATTTGATAATGCTAGCGAGCCAGGCTAGCTATGATACCACAGATAAAAGGGGAATGATACCGTAGCTAGCTAAAATCAACTAGGGACATCAAACGTTCAGGCTGCTGCACAGAGACTGTGGAGGCTCAGTCTAGAGCACCTGGTTAAATTGTATTTAGGAGCATTTTTCTAGATCAAATCAAATTTTATTTGTCACATGCGCCGAATACAACAGGTGTAGACCTTACTGTGAAATGCTTACTTACAAGCCCTTAACCAACAATGCAGTTTTAAGAAGAAAAAAAAGTAACAACAAAATAACAATAACGAGGCTATATACAGGGGGTACCAAACTCTCTAAATGGTTAAATTAGTGAGAAATAGATGTCATTGTTGCAATAGTCTCTGAGTGGGCAACATATACTATAATTTTAAATTGACATCTTGAATTATTTTGCCATATTAAATTACTGTATATTGCGCTAATTTCCCTAATGTGGACAGTTTGTGTTACTACCTTACACAAGCCTCATTTTCAACCCATAAAATGTTGTGGAATTACACGTCCCTTTTACCTCAGATTGGTGATGTTAGTATAAAATGTTATAGTCATTACGATGACATAAGATTGATTGCTTAAAATAGATCAATATCTTTGGTTTTGTACCATTGATTTTATCACACACGCAGGATTTACAATGCAGAGTTAATGAAATGACCGGGAACGGGCAGGAAAAATTCAGGGGGGTCTCTCTATAAAAGTCGCTGGCCACACACCAATACATGGATTAGACAGTCAAACTATCACTTAAATAGCAGCCAACCGTGGTCACTAGCTATGTTTCCATTAACTTGTCCTCTGATTTTTTGTCGACATTGAGAAAGTTTACATAGAAAATAGATGCGACAATTGCCTGCTAGGGTGCGTTTCCATTTAAATATCTTAAGTAGATTAAAACGGGTTGGACGTAATGACGTCACACCAACAAAAAAAAGTGTTGAATACAAATCAAATCAAATCAAATTTTATTGGCCACATGTGCCGAATACAACAGGTGCAGACATTACAGTGAAATGCTTACTTACAGCCCTTAACCAACTGTAACACTCTGGCTCTATGGACGTTTATATTGAGCCAGGGTTGTTCATTTTCTTGTGTTTGGGTGTATTTCATTTGGTGGTGTTGGGGATGGGTGAGTTTCATTTTGTTTGTGTCATGTGGTGATTGGTCGATGACTCCCAATCGGAGGTAACGAGTGTCAGCTGTCGGCTCGTTATCTCTGATTGGGAGCCATATATATTCTGTGTGTTTTCTCCTTTGTTTTGTGGGTTATTGTTTCTGTGTTGCTGTTAGTGTGTTTCAGTATTTGAACTTCACGTTTCGTCTTTTGTTTTGTTTTCTCGTGTTGCACTTTATTAAATAAAGTCATCATGTTCACTCGCAACGCTGCGCATTGGTCTCCTCCTTCAGACGATCGTGACACCAACAGTGCATTTATTTTTTATAAAAAAGTCAAATAAAACAACAACAAAAAAAGTGTTGAGAAAAAAAGAGCAGAAGTAAAATAAAATAACAGTAGGGAGGCTATATATACAGGGGGGTACCGGTGCAGAGTCAATGTGTGGGGGCACCAGCTAGTTGAGGTAGTTGAAGTAATATGTACATGTGGGTAGAGTTAAAGTGACTATGCATAAATAATTAACAGAGTAGCAGCAGCGTAAAAATATGGGGTGGGGGGACAGTGCAAATAGTCCGGGTAGCCATGATTAGCTGTTCAGGAGTCTTATGGCTTGGGGGTAGAAGCTGTTGAGAAGTCTTTTGGACCTAGACTTGGCACTCCGGTACCGCTTGCCGTGCGGTAGCAGAGAGAACAGTCTATGACTAGGGTGGCTAGAGTCTTTGACAATTTTGAGGGCCTTCCTCTTACACCGCCTGGTATAGAGGTCCTGGATGGCAGGAAGCTTGGCCCCAGTGATGTACTGGGCCGTACGCACTACCCTCTGTAGTGCCTTGCGGTCGGAGGCCAAGCAGTTGCCATACCAGGCAGTGATGCAACCAGTCAGGATGCTCTCGATGGTGCAGCTGTATAATTTTTTGAGGATCTGAGGACCCATGCCAAATCTTTTCAGTCTCCTGAGGGGGATTAGGCTTGAAGTGTTTCCATTACCCATTTAGGCAAATTGCGCAACAATAAATTGGCCACAGCCTGTATGCCCTCCCACCTATCTCTTTCATGTCTCAGGTAGCCCACGAAAGCCAGCATGAATAGAATGCAAGAATTTACTAATATTTGCCATATTCTAATAATTCTCATGTGCCAAAGTATCACCACGGTCCATGCCATGGTGAAACTTGCACTGCAAATAATTGGACGGTTAAACTTGCATTCAGCCAACCAGAAAAGCAATTTGAGGCAATTGAAAGTCAGGACAAGGATCTTGCAAAGAAACATTATTTTTATAGTTGAAAAATAGATTTAGCAGGCAGTAGGCATTTATAATTAAATTTGGAGTGGAGTTCATAGTTAGGCCTACGTGTTGACATCACATGCCCCCGCGTACATTCAAAATTATTCGGCAAATATTTATTCAAAAAACACAGTTTCCATCATCATTTGTCACAATAAAGAAAAATCCTCCCATCGAACGGATAAAACGGTTGTCGAGCTTCTTCTTCTTCTGTGGATTTTATATGGTGGTTGTCCTCCAACTTTAAGGTGCATTACCGCCACCAACTGGACTGGAGTGTGGACCAGAGACAGTGAAGGTCTAAATCATATCCAATAATCTCGTCTACCTAAGGAAACGAAATACATAATTAAATACTACATCCCCTGAAGATTTCCCCAGCAGTTCACTTAATCCTGGCTCTTCAACCCCATTACTCCTAAAATCTAATAACAATCGCTCCCTTTCTCTCACTGAAATAGAACATGTTCCACCGTCTCCATCTCTTCCTGACAATGATCACACCCCACCACTTTCAATACCAGTACTATTTAGCCTTGTGTGTCCCAGTCTCAGCCTTGTGACTACACTTTCCTCCCTTCTCTCTGGGCCTGAGGACCTCCCTGCCCCCATCTTTTCCTGGATCTTATACAGGTGTCTTCCCTTACTCTCCCTGTTCCACAACTCGTGCCACTTATTTTTAACCACTGTTCTTATTAATCCCTTGGCTTCTGCTTTACTGATTGATATTTCCATCTCAACATTAGGATGTTTAAGAGCCTGTTTGGCAATAATATCCACTTCCTCATTCCCCTCTACTCCCACATGAGCTGGTACCCAGAGGAACATCACAAATACCCCCATCTGTTTGACCCTATACAAACACTGCAAAACCTCATACAATACATCCTGTCTGCTCTGAGACACACATGAATTTAAGCTAATCAGTGCTGCACAGGAGTCTGGCCTCACCACCTCCACCCACTCTGCAGCCAATAGCATGGCCAACAACTCCGTTGTGTAAACAGATAAATGATCTGTTGCTCTTTTCGTCACTGCCACCTTAAACTCAGGAATACTAAAAGCTGCTCATGTCCTCCCTGTTTTAGGGTCCTTAGATCCATCTTGTGAATATATTCAAGAAAGCATAGTATTGTGTTTTTAAATGTTCACTTACAACTGAATCTACTCCTTCCTCAACATCTCTTACCCTCTCAAGCAACGGTTGACGATCTTTAGAAAATGTCTCCTATATCTGCCGTTTCCATTTCGCATGTCGCAGTACGTGCAACCTCATCTACCCCCTCTAGCGCAATTGATTTCAACGTGATATTGATATGAGTGATTGACAAATAAGTGTTGCGTTTCTCTTTCTGCTTTGGCGACCCCCAAATCAAAATGAATTACTCCAAAATGTAGCTGACTGTCTTCTACAGGTTGTTCTCTAACCAGTGATGTAACAAATATCTCCAGTTTCCATGTGTTTGTTTTAGCTGTGTTAGTTTCAACAGCGTGAACAACCTGATTTCCCCCCTAATCGATATAAGTGATATATTGCCACTTGTCAAAACAACAGGGTTTTTAGTGTGTGTGCAGTTCATAAGGTGCTGCTTAAAAAAATAAAAATACAAGTAGGGTAGTAGGGTAGTAGGGGGTAACTAGCCCCCTGTGTCATCACAACTTTTGGAGATATTTCAACAAAACGATTTTGTGGTAAATTGATCTAATGTTTTGAAATTTTTTAAAAGTTGTAGATATATTCCAATGAAGTTATATCTATATACATTACCAGTCAAAAGTTTGGACACACCTACTCATTCAAGGGTTTTTCTTTATTTTTACATTGTAGAATAATAGTGAAGACATCAAAACTATGAAATAACACATATAGGAATCATGTAGTAACCAAAAAAGTGATAAACAAATCAAAATATATTTTATATTTGAGATTCTTCAAATAGCCACCCTTTGCCTTGATGACAGCTTTGCACACTCTTGGCATTCTCTCAACCAGCATTACCTGGAATGCTTTTCCAACAGTCTTTCCAACAGGAGTTCCCACATATACTGAGCACTTGTTGGCTGCTTTTCCTTCACTCTGCTGTCCGACTCATCCCAAACCATCTCAATTGGGTTGAGGTCGGGGGATTGTGGAGGCCAGGTCATCTGATGCAGCACTCCATCACTCTCCTTCTTGGTAAAATAGCCCTTACACAGCCTGGAGGTGTGTTGGGTCATTGTCCTTGGTGTTCGCCAAAAGCCATGTGGGAGACTCCCCAAACATATGGAAGAAGGCTTTTTGGCCATCAAAGAAAACGCTATGTCTGGCGCAAACCCAACACCTCTCATCACCCCGAGAAGACCATCCCCACAGTGAAGCATGGTGGTGGCAGCGTCATGCTGTGGGGATGTTTTTCTTCGGCAGGGACTGGGAAACTGGTCAAAATTGAAGGAATGATGGATGGCGCTAAATACTGGGAAATTCTTGAGGGAAACTTGTTTCAGTCTTCCTGAGATTTGAGACTGTGACGGAGGTTCACCTTCCAGCAGGACAATGACCCTAAGCATACTGCTAAAGCAACACTTGAGTGGTTTGACAAGTGGCTAAAGCAACACTTGTGTCTCCCGAGTGGCGCAGTGGTCTAACTAATTTGTGGTATAACTTAAAGATTGCTGTACACCAGCGGAACCCATCCAACTTGAAGGAGCTGGAGCAGTTTTGCCTTGAAGAATGGGCAAAAATCCCAGTGGCTAGATGTGCCAAGCTTATAGAGACATACCCCAAGAGACTTGCAGCTGTAATTGCTGCAAAAGGTGGCTCTACAAAGTATTAACTTTGGGGGGATGAATAGTTATTGATGATTAAAAATTGCATCTTCAAAGTGGTAGGCATGTTGTGTAAATCAAATGATACAAATCCCCAAAAAATCCATTTTAATTCCAGGTTGTAAGGCAACAAAATAAGAAAAATGCCAAGGGGAGTGAATACTTTCGCAAGCCACTGTAGGAGCCGAAATCGGGCTCCTTCATGACCAGTATGTGTGAAGAAAGGGGCCTGGAGCTGATCATGCCCATCAGGCTTTGACAAACAGCTCAGAAGGGACAAAAGATGATTACTAATAAGACAGTACATCGCAAGTGTTTAGTAATATCACAGTTTCAATTCGTGTGTCACTCATCAACTTTTCCTCGTTTTTCTACAGATGGGCAGAAGAGATGCTTTTGAAATGGAGTCTGACTGAAAGATGGGTTGATACTGATGTCTGAATTGGGAGAGACCTTGCACTCAGCATTACAATTAGGCGGGGGGGGCTATGTATTCTTCTAAGACTCCTGTCTTATATGGGACACCATACAGGAAGGTATAATATTTGCACATTGTTATATTAGCAGAACACTGTTTCTACAGTAATATGTGAAGTATGGATTATTCTACATGGAACTGTTACACTTGAAAGTTATCTAAACACTTTGTTTAGAATATCTACATAATATTCAGTAATTGCATTCTTCTCATATTACTCTGCAGGCTACTGACCGATGCAAAACGTATTCTGGACCCATGGGTTGAGGCAAACTCTGTCATATCCAGGATGGAATGTCATGCACTCCACCCCTCCTGCCACCTGACTGCACCTGTCCATAACCTGTAATACATTACATAGATGGAAGGGACTTCATCACCCATTGGTGACTTGAAGACAGAACCTCACCCAGAGAGCTGTGCACGTCAGTGTGGTTAGACAGCCACATCCTTAGATTTGGCCAAATAGACAAATAGAATGCCATTCTAGTAATGGTTGGACAGCTGAAGTTTCACTCTACAACTTATTTCTATCCCTTACAAAAAAAGATTGCAGTCAGAGTACAGTATAACTTCAGTATGCTGCAAATACTGCATCCAAAATAAAAGTTTTTTTACAACGAGCGACAGCTGCCTCTGATTGGGAACCACACCGGCCAACATAGATCTATACATACTAGATCATACACATATCTATACACAACATAGAAAATCCACACCCTGACTCAACATACAAGAGTCCCCTGAGTCAGGGCGTGACAGTCCCCCTGGGTCTGGACTGGAACCGCTGACCGGTAGGGCTGGACCGGGCATCCCGGTGGAGCCGCGCCGGCTGCTCCGGCTCCGGACTGGACCGCTGCTGACCGGAGCTGGACCTAGACACCGGTGCGGGACTGGACTGGCCTCTGGCTCCGGAGTGCGGCTGCTCAGCAGCTGACCGGAGCTGGACTGGACCCCGGTGGAGCGGACTGCTCTGGCTCCGGACTGGCGCCGTAGACCGGAGCTGGACTAGGCACCGTTGGAACGGACTGCTCTGGCTCCGGAGTGGAGCCGCTGACCGGAGCTGGACTAGGCACCGGTGGAGCGGACTACTCTGGCTCCGCAGTGGAGCAGCTGACAGGAGCTGGACTGTACCCCGGTGGAGCGGACTGCTCTGGCTCCGGGGTGGAGCAGCTGACCGGAGCTGGATCAGGCACCGGTGGAGCGGACTGCTCTGGCTCGAGGTGGAGCAGCTGACCGGAGCGGATCAGGCACGGCCGTGCCGGACTGGACCCGCACACTGGTCTGGTCCGAGGAGCAGGAGCGGGCCGGGCCGACTGGCAACCCGCACCACTGGCTTGGGCGAGGAGCAGGAACAGGCTGGGCCGGACTGGGAACACGCACCACTGGCTTGGTGCAAGGAGCATTGAACGGGCCGGGCCGGACTGGCGACACGCACCACTGGCTTGGTGCGAGGAGCAGGAACGGGCCGTACCGGGCTGACGACACGCACCACTGGCTTGGTGCGAGGAGCAGGAACGGGCCGTACCGGGCTGACGACACGCACCACTGGCTTGGTGCGAGGCGCAGGAACAGGCCGGGCCGGACTGGGAACACGCACCACTGGCTTGGTGCGGGGAGCAGGAACGGGCCGTACCAGGCCGTACCGGGCTGGCGACACGCACCACTGGCTTGGTGCGGGGAGCAGGCACGGGCCGTACCGGACTGGGAACACGCACCACTGGTCTGGTGCGGGGAGCAGGAACGGGCCGTACCGGACTGTGGAGGCGGACTGGAGGTCTGGAGCGGAGAGCTGGCACAACCCGTCCTGGCTGGATGCCTACTTCCGCACAGTATGTGTGAGGCATCAGCACAGGACGCACTGGGCTGTGCACGCGCACTGGCGATACAGTACGTAGAACCGGCGCAGGTTATGCGGGACCGAGGAGGCGTACTGGAGACCAGGAGCGTTGAGCCGGCACACCCCGTCCTGGCTGGATGCCCATCTTCGCACGGCACGTGGTGCTAGCACAGGACGTACAGGACTGTGCCGGCGCACTGGCGACACAGTACGTAGCTCCGCATAACACGGAGCCTGCCCAGTCACACGCTTCCTCGCGTGAGTACAGGGAGTTGGCTCTGCTCTGACACTAGGCTCCGCCAACCACCCTGTGTGCCCCCCCAATTTTTTTTTATTGGGGCTGCTTCTCGGGCTTCCTCCTCGACCGGCGCCCTCTGTGTTGCCGTTGCTCCTCTCCTGCCTGGGCATCTACCTTCGCCCATGGTCCTTTCCCCGCAAATATCTCCTCCCACGACCACATCTTCCCCACCTGTGTCCAGGGTGTACGTTCCTCCTGGGCACGCTGCTTGGTCCGTGTTTGGTGGGATCTTCTGTCACGTTCGTTTAAGGACGGGTCAGACCAAGGCGCAGCGTGAAATGCGTACATGTTTATTTACACTGATAAACACACGACAAAACAACAAACCAAACGAACCGTGAAGTCCAAGGCTGAACACACAACAAACCTATACACGGAACAAGATCCCACAACTAAACAGTGCCAATAGGCTGCCTAAGTATGATCCCCAATCAGAGACAACGAGCGACAGCTGCCTCTGATTGGGAACCACACCGGCCAACATAGATCTATACATACTAGATCATACACATAGCTATACACAACATAGAAAATCCACATCCTGACTCAACATACAAGAGTCCCCTGAGTCAGGGCAAGACAAGTACACTGCAGTTATTCTGAAATTACTGCATCAAAAATACCACAGTCGACTACAGTTACTGCACGTTTACTGCAGTTTCAAAACTGCTATTTAAAAAAAATGAGATTTGCTAGGTAAGTGTAGGCATACGGTCTTTATAAGCACACCAATATGATACTTGCAGCATAAAATGTTTTGTCTTTGTAACACGAACACACCAATTTTGTTTTGCATAATTATACAATGGGTGGTTCTAATCCTGAATGCTGATTGGTTAAAACCACATTCCAGCCGGTGTCTATTCCACATGTTACCACCGGCTAACTCTATGACATTAAAATGCCTATTTACTCTGTTCCATCTGATTGCGCAATCCACTGTCTCATCAGTCCAGCCAGGAAATGTATAAACTTGATCTCCACTATAAAAAGCATCTAGTCATGATCTCACATTTCTTTTAGACTAACACTTAGTTTTCAACAGCAGCGATTTGTATAAACCTTGCTGTCTGTCTCTCCGACATTTGCAACATTGTTTCAATATTCAAATTCGATCTCCAGCTGTCCCATAGTAATGAACGTGTCGGGAGTCGGGACGAGACAGACAGGCAGGCAGCGTTTCTCAGCCAGTCGAAATCATGAATCAGCATCATCATCTCCAAATGTAGCCAACACCTGTTGTAGGAATATTAGTAGTTCTGTGATTTGTCCCCCGGAAAGATCTAACAGCGGACATAAGGATAGACGAGATGAGACAAAACCCCTACAATTAACACATACCACTACTCTCCCCAATGCTACACATTCCTTTATCTCATGCCCTTCTGCACACTTCTCACACCTAGTGTAACAGTATTGCTTCCGTCCCTCTCCTCGCCCCTACCTGGGCTTGAACCAGGGACCCTCTGCACACATCGACAACAGTCACCCTCGAAGCACCGTTACCCGTCGCTCCACAAAAGCCGCGGCCCTTGCAGAGCAAAGGAAACAACTACTTCAAGGTCTCAGAGCGAGTGACGTCACCGATTGAAACGCTACTAGTGCGCACCACTAACTAGCTAGCCATTTCACACCGGTTACACTAGGAACCTCCCTCCTACACACTGCTGCCACATGCCCATAAGCTTGACACCTGTAACAATGTAATGTGTTCGGCACAAAAGCTCGTACGGGATAACTTATATATCCTAACATCACTTTGTCGGGCAAAGACTCAACATCAAAACTCAAAAGGACAGACAACAACTCTTCTGTTTCACCACTCACGCCACCCTGTCTGCGTCGCACCGAACGACGAGCATCACAAACACCGGGAATCTTCCCCTTCAGTTGGTCAACTTTCACATTTACCCCTACCTACCCCAGTAATCACTCCTCTCAATGGCGCCCTTTCCTTGAGAGCAAAACAATTCACCTCTGTTGTCTCCATTTGTTTAACACAGAGCGCCAGCTTCCTCTGACCAGCAGAAACACAAACAATTATCACAAGACCACTCTGCCATAGCCCTCACTGGCTTTCATGCAACAGTCATAGTCAACATAGCTAGCTACTAGAACTTATGCGTTAATAAACCAGCTACAAACGTTAGTGTACAGCAAGCAGTTTAGAAGTTACAATAAATTAATAAAACCAAAAGCTTACCTTGACTTGGAAGAGTTCCAGTTTTGGATAGCCAGCTAGCTAACATAGCATCCTTTGCTGTTTGAGCCGGGTGTTTGAGTAGGCTAAACTAGCTAGCTAGATAAGTGAAAGTAAAAAATATATATACAATGAAATATAGCTAGCTCTCTCTCTCTTACTTCTTCATTTTTGAAGAAATTAATTTGTTCAAAACTGTTCAGAGGACGGAAACTAGTTGTCCTCTGGCTACTCCATGGTGCCAGAGACAGCAGGGGTTCAAACTGTAGATCCCAGTTCCTACATTTGAATATAAAAATTGATTTGATCAAACAAAACTATGCTACATTTTATCTCTGGGACCCTTAGGATGACAAATCAGAGCAAGATTACTGAATGTAAGTACATTATTTACCTTCAGAGGTGAATGTATCAAACCAGTTGCTGTGATACGTTTTTGGTTGCTGTGCACTCTCCTCAAACAATAGCATAGTCTTTTTTCACTGTAATAGCTACTGTAAATTGGACAGTGCAGTAAGATTAACAAGAATTTAAGCTTTCTGCCCATATAAGACATGTCTATGTCCTGGAAAGTTTGCTGTTACTTACAACAGTCATGCTAATCACATTAGCTCAACTGTCCCGTATACGGGACACCGATCCCATAGAGGATAATCAATTATAGGAGGAGGGTCTTTCCCTTCCTCCTCTGAGGAACCTCCACTGATCAAACCACACCCCCAAGACAACTCTCATTGCCTTCAGTCATGGCCGCTAGCATTTCTTAATGCGCATTGATGAAATTCAAGACCAAATCAGGACGTGCAGTCGCCCTTTAAGACAAAATTAATCAAGACCTGGGCCCAGATCCACAAAGAGTCTCAGAGTAGGAGTGCTGATCTAGGATCTTTCCATATAATCTTATTCATTATGATCTAAAAGGCTAAACTGATCCTAGATCAGCAATCCTACTCCGAGAGGCTTTGTGATACGGGACCTGACCTAATACCATTCAGACAGTAGTTCAGTGGGCTCACCTCACTGAGACTGTGTGTGGTCCTGTGCTGCTCAGCTGGTTCCTCTGTGGGTTCAGGAGGAGGTGTAGTCTGATTGTCCTCCATGACCATGGTCCCCTCAGTGTTCCCCAGACCCTCCTCACACCCCTCCTCCTTCACCAGCAGCACCTCTGGAGCCTCCTCCTCCTGGAAGAGACAGGTGATACAGATTACTGAGTCCTATACTGTAGTTACAGAATGACTTCATTGTTGTTAAAGGGGAAAGGGGAAAGGGGGATTCCTAGTCAGTTGTACAACTGAATGTATTCAACTGGAATGTGTCTTCCGCATTTAACCCAACCCCTCTGAATCAGAGAGGTGCTGGGGGCTGCCTTAATCAACATCCACGTCATCAACCCATTATGGTGGACATAAATATGATGTTGTGGGTAAAAATAAGTGAGAAGTCATCATCAGACAAACCTGGGGTAGGGGGGAGGGTGCTACAAATGTTTTTGCCAAGGGGGGGTGCAGGTCAAGTCTTTTTGCCAGCACTGGCGCTGCAGACGGATATATCGTTCCACTAATACAGGACTATTAAAGGCCCAGTGCACTATTTTTGTGAAAATATATATTTGTGTACAGTAGGTGTTAGTGTGGCGTTATGTGTAGGTATATTAATTTATAGTGTATATTGGTTATAAAGCACGTTCAGGTGTATGCAGAATAGGGTGAGATCAGATGTGAGGTATATTAGAGTCTCAATGAAAATCTTTAAATGAAAAGTCAAATGTTGTGTTTATTAAACATGAACAAGTTTTAAATACACCATATGAAAACCACACATACACATGTCTCAACTACAAATCTGCATGAACTTGATAAACTGTATACATTTTCTCATTAAAAGTGTCTTGGGGAAAAAATGAAGTAGTGGAATGAAGGTAATGAAATAGGCATTTGTGAACATATATATAGGCTACAGTCGTGGTCAAAGGTCGCCGCTTCAGTGTTATTAGATATCTTTGTCAGATGTTACTATGGTATACTGAAGTATAATTACAAGCATTCCATATGTGTCAAAGGCTTTTATTGACAATTACATTAAGTTTATGCAAAGAGTCAATATTTGCAGTGTTGACCCTTCTTTTTCAAGACCTCTGCAATCCGCCCTGGCATATTGTCAATTAACTTCTGGGCCACATCCTGACTGATGGCAGCCCATTCTTGCGTAATCAATGCTTGGAGTTTGTCAGAATTTGTGGGTTTTTGTTTGTCCACCCGCCTCTTGAGGATCGACCACAAGTTCTCAATGGGATTAAGGTCTGGGGAGTTTCCTGGCCATGGACCCAAAATGTCGATGTTTTGTTCCCCGAGCCACTTAGTTATCACTTTTGC
Organism: Coregonus clupeaformis; assembly: GCF_020615455.1. NCBI lineage: Eukaryota > Metazoa > Chordata > Actinopteri > Salmoniformes > Salmonidae > Coregonus > Coregonus clupeaformis. The sequence continues at coordinate 18,468 of NW_025537120.1, read as the reverse complement.
CTTATGGCAAGGTGCTCCATCATGCTGGAAAAGGCATTGGTCGTCACCAAACTGTTCTTGGATGGTTGGGAGAAGTTGCTCTCGGAGGATGTGGTGGTACCATTCTTTATTCATGCCTGTGTTCTTAGGCAAAATTGTGAGTGAAGCAACCTCACACATGAATGGTCTCAGGATACTTTACTGTTGGCATGACACAGGACTGATGGTAGCGCTCACCTTGTCTTCTCCGGACAAGGTGTTTTCCGGATGCCCCAAACAATCGGAAAGGGGATTCATCAGAGAAAATTACTTTACCCCAGTCCTCAGCAGTCCAATCCCTGTACCTTTTGCAGAATATCAGTCTGTCCCTGATGCTTCTTTGCTGCCCTTCTTGACACCAGGCCATCCTCCAAAAGTCTTCACCTCACTGTGCGTGCAGATGCACTCACACCTGCCTGCTGCCATTCCTGAGCAAGCTCTGCACTGGTGGTGCCCCGATCCCGCCGCTGAATCAACTTTAGGAGACGGTCCTGGCGCTTGCTGGACTTTCTTGGGCACCCTAATGCCTTCTTCACAACAATTTAACCTCTCTCCTTGAAGTTCTTGATGATCCGATAAATGGTTGATTTAGGTGCAATCTTACTAGCAGCAATATCCTTGCCTGTGAAGCCCTTTTTGTGCAAAGCAATGATGACGGCACGTGTTTCCTTGCAGGTAACCAGGGTTAAAAGAGGAAGATTTCAAGCACCACCCTCCTTTTAAAGCTTCCAGTCTGTTATTCTAACTCAACACTCTCACCTGTGTTAACGAGAGAATCACTAACATGATGGCAGCTGGTCCTTTTGTGGCAGGGCTGAAATGCAGTGGAAATGTTTTTTGGGGATTAAGTTCATTTTCATGGCAAAGAGGGACTTTGCAATTAATTGCAATTCATCTGATCACTCTTCATGACATTCTGGAGTATATGCAAATTGCCATCATCAAAACTGAGACAGCAGACTTTGTGAAAATTAGTATTTGTGTCATTCTCAAAACGTTTGACCACGACTGTACACAGTACAAACACAATATGTAACAGACTTTTTAGGCTTATATATGCCTTATATATCACACAATGTCTGGATGCAATATTTTACCCAGGAATATTCAACACTGAAATCTGTTACTCTTGTTATTCTAAATGCATCTGTGGATCTTTTCTGCTGACAACCTTGAAAATGTATCTTTGTCTTTAATGCAGGGTTTGATCTAAACGTCTAACGAGTGGAAAGGTTACTTTCTATGTTATAGAGTGGAATGTTTTTCTGCTGGTTTATTCTTAGTTAGTTACTCTCTGAATTGCCTCTCCCCTGTGTGGACCTTCAGGTGCATCTTCAGATGGTGCTGGTGGGAGAAACTTCTCTCACACTGGGGGCATTTGTAGGGTTTCTCTCCTGTGTGGACCCTCTGGTGCCTCTTCAGGTCACCATCCTGGGCAAAGCGCATGTGACACTGGGTACAGCTGAATGGTTTCACCCCTGTGTGGACCCTCTGGTGCCTCTTCAGGCTGCTAGCCTGGGCGAAGCGCATGTGACACTGGGTACAGCTGAAGGGTTTCACCCCTGTGTGGACCCTCTGGTGGATCTCCACCATCTGGGTGCACCTGAAGCCTTTGTTACAGAACATGCAGAGGAACTGTTTCTCTTTACTATTGCCTGATGTTGCTCCCCCTCCCAGAGTCTTGGCCCTTTGGTCCTTTGAGTTCAATACCTGATCGAAAAGGACACTGCTGTGTGAATCGGAAGGCCCCATCGACGTGGACACTGGGTCGCAATCTCTGAGTGTGTGTAAAGGGGAGTGGGTTGCGACATTTTGATTTTTCTCTAAGCTTTCCCTGTAATCTAAGAAATCTGCCTTGTGAGTGTCCTTCTCCTAAGTGAGTCTCGTCTACATTCCATGTCAGAGGAGCTTCGCCCTCCACTTTCACAGTCACCTCATCTATGACCAGACCCTCCCCTTTCTTATCTAGGCACCCTTCAGAGTATACACTACTACTGTACCGGTTCCATTCCCCTCTAGATAGATCAGTCTGTGTCTCTAAACCCAATTGCATGTTGCCAGGGTCCATCTCTGTAGTGTAAGAACAAGACGGATCATTGCCAGTCTCTAACGCGTCACCTGAGTCCCGATGGGAATGAACCGTCCTCGGGTTACCGTAAAGTAAATACTTTGAGCCGGGAGCAGGAGGACAGCCCAGTTGCTCCAGCCCCAATCTCTCTGGGTCTGATCTGTGGTCAGATCCTGTGTGTAAGAGCCTGCGTGTTACAGTTAAAGTCTCTGTGTCTGTCTCTGACTTGAGGACGGCGTTCGGTGCTCCACTGACCTCCGTGATGCTGTGTTGGGTCCTGGGCTGGGGCGCTGTATTGGTGGCGAGGTCCTCCGTGGCTACAGGGGGCGCCACTCCAGCTGCTGCTCCAGTCTGGATGTCTCTGTTGTGTTGTGGGTCCTCCTCTCCTTCAGACCTCTTCTGCTTGACCAGAGACGATCCTCCAGGACCTGCAGCCTCTGCATCTGCAGACTGACACAAGAAGAGAGGATGTTATTATCGGTACATGAGTTGAATTGGATAACAATGTGGTAGGGAAGTCTCACAAGCTCCCCTATGGCAGATAAATAAGGATGTACATGTAAGCAAGTGAATAGCCGAGGGGAGCCTTTCTGAAATAAACGGGCCACATTTAATGTACTGTAATTTTTGTATGTTACACTATGACACAAACCTCTATCACGATAACATTCTGGGTTGAGGTTCCACTCCCCTCATCTATAGCTATGGGTTGGTCATCTCTCCATGTATTGTGTCCTGCTGGCTTCACAAAGCTCCTCTGGCCTCCAGTGAGATGTCCTTCACCTAAGAGTGATTGGGGGAAAGGGGGTGGTTAAGTTAGGTACTACTGTCAATGCTCAACGCTATTTGTACACTATTGACACCGTCTACAATTTGCAAGGATGTAAGCAGTGCCGGACTACCACATCTGGGGACCTGGGGCACCTACAGTGGGGTCCAAAATTATTGACACCCTTGATAAAGATTAGCAAAAATGACTGTATAAAATAAATCATTCAAACACTGAGCTACATTGTGTGCTCAAAACATTTGGGAAATTATATTATTGTATGCTTAAAGAAATTGGGAAATTATATTATTTTATACTAATACAATTGCTCAGAGAACGAGATTGTGTTTAACAAGTTATTTAAAAAAATATTGACACCCCTGTTTTCAATATCTTTCAATACCTTACCTTGCGAGGATAATGGCACAGATACTTTTTCTAAAATGTTTTGGAGAGTTGGAGAACACATTGGGAGGAATCTTAAAACATTCCTACATACAGAATCCTTCCAGATCCTTGATATCCTTCATTTGCACTTATGGACTGCCATCTTCAATTCAAACCAAAGGTTTTCAATGGGTTTCAAATACAGAGACAAATTTAGATTTTGTGGCCAATTAACCATTTCTTTGTGGATTTTGATGTGTGCTGGATGATCCACTTGCCGCCAAGTTTCAGCCTCCTGGCAGAGGCAACTGGGTTTTTGGCAAAGATCCTGGTACTGGGTCATAATGCCGTTGATCTTAACAAGGTCCCCAGGACCAGTGCAAGCAAAATAGCCCCATAACATCAAAGATCCACCACCATATATTACAGTAGGTATGGGGTCCTTTTCTGCTCATGCATCCTCATTTTGACGCCAAACCCACCACTGTTGTGCGTGGCCAAAGAGCTATTCTCATGTCATCCAACAAATGTAAATGCCTGGAGTTTGCTAAACGGCATTGTCACTTGGATTGGAAGCGGTGCTTTGGTCAGATGACATGAAAATATAGCTTTTTGGCCATGCACACCACTGGTGGTGAAAATATAAATTTCCCCATTATTTTGCATTCAATACAGCTCAGTATTATAATTATTTGTTTTATACAGTCATTTTTGCTCATCTTTAAGGGTGTCAATCATTTCGGGCCCCACTGTAACTCCAGGGCCAAATGTGCGGTTTTATGGCTAATCACATTTTGCCATGAGGATGAGAGAATATTTTTCAGTTTAAGAGCATTTTCTTCCGGAAATTCTATAATTTTGCCATGAGGGTGAGAGACAATTTTGCAGTTTTAAAGCGAATTGCCTGCAATGCTACACATTTGCCATGGTTTATGAAGTGTTCATATGCTATATGGGGGGGCCTGACATGCCGAATAGTGTCCATGCCGAACTGGGAACGAAAGTGCTCTATACTGTTCTGGAACAGAACCATTATTTTAAATGGGAACCAGTTAATAATGTTATTTTACGCTCCAGGCGCCTATGCAAAGCCCTCACTCTGTCACTCAGAAACGTATTCCAGTGTCTGCCTGCCAGCTGAACATCTTTGCCAGTGTGTGTGCGTTTGTAGGCTACCTGCCCCTCCCCCTCCAAAGCATAAGCTACTGTACTACTGACGTTACAAGCGTGATTCAGAAATTAGTGAGAGATTTTTAATTACAGAAGAATGGATACACTTTTTCAATGCTAGTTAAGGATACTATAGTTATCACGTTCACATTAGATGTATTAACTACAAAAAGGTAAGACGTGTTTTCAATTCTGGTGCCGCTCTGCACACACAAGCTTGTTATTAGCTAGCTAGCCCTGGTCCAACCTTAAGTCAACTCTAGGATGTTCAAAGACATTCAAAGTTCCTCCATAGAAGCCGCTTCTCCATATGTATAATTCTGTGGGCCTAATTCAGATAATGCATGTCATAACAAGATGCCCAGCGCTTCAAGCCAAGCCTTCTCCACCCTCTCTGGCTCTCTCTCCACCCACAAAATGTCAGTCGCATCCTACACTTATCTGTCCATCGCACATGTAAACAACTATAGCTTCCCGCTCCTAAACTGCTCTAGCTGCACTGATTGGTGAAGTAGTTTAATGTTGAGCTAAATGTAAAAGGAACAGAAAGGAAAGATCCAGTACTTTTTTTGGTTCGAACCGGTTCAGAACAATGGAATGGAACGGAAAAAATTATGTTTCTGTTCAGAATGAAACTATTGAAAACTGATTTAGGTTCCAAACCCTACTGCGAGGTAAGACCACTTTTCCAAATCTCTTTATTTAGCTAGCTAGCAAACTTTGTTTTATATATTTGTGTTTGTAGAAAATCTGTTGATTTTAAATAGCTATCTTTTATACTAAGTAGCAGGGGCGTAACTTTGACTGGGGACCACATTCTGAAGTTGCATTTTTATCCCCCCCAGTTTTATCATTGGAATGTGATACAAAATGAGGCAACGGTGTGCTTTAGGACCATGCGGATGCCTCCAAGCGGTCGGGTAGGCTGTTTGGAGTTTTTGTTATTTATTTTCTTTGTATTTTTTTATTTATTTTATTTGGGGGGGGAGATCAGCTTTAATATTGCAGATAGATTGTAATGTAACTTCCATCAATGTAATTGTCTGCATCACTTCCAATCCCCCATATGTTTTTTTTCTCGCATATATATATATATATATATATATATATATATATATATATACACACATATACATACATACACATACAGTGAGGGAAAAAAAGTATTTGATCCCCTGCTGATTTTGTACGTTTGCCCACTGACAAAGAAATGATCAGTCTATAATTTTAATGGTAGGTTTATTTGAACAGTGAGAGACAGAATAACAACAAAAAAATACAGAAAAACGCATGTCAAAAATGTAATAAATTGATTTGCATTTTAATGAGGGAAATAAGTATTTGACGCCCTCTCAATCAGAAAGATTTCTGGCTCCCAGGTGTCTTTTATACAGGTAACGAGCTGAGATTAGGAGCACACTCTTAAAGGGAGTGCTGCTGATTTCATGAGCAGCATGAATATCCGTGTTTGAAGCGGGCCTTTAGGCCTATTTATTTGGCAAGACAGCTGTGCATGGCTGCATCTCACTGTAGTAGGCTGTAGGCTGTTTTGGTTATTCTCATTTTGTTTACTGCGTTTGTTTACTGTTAATGTAACTAGCTTAAATATAGATTGTGTCATGCCTTTATCGATCTGATATTTTGTTTATAGGCCTATAGTAGGCCTACCACTGTTGTGCCGGTATTCTAAGCCAAACTGCTATTCAGTATTTTTGTTTGCATGACTAACTAGGCTACTACTTTCAGCATTTATGTAGTTTGCATTATTTTGGTAAGACAGCTGTGTGTACTGCTGCATTCACGTAGGGTATTTTACCTATTACAAACAGCCTATCTATCTTGTAGCCTATAGGCTATGGGGGAGATGGGCTACAGATTTCATGCCAACATGTCACTTCAAAAGCACTCAATGGTCCCGGAGTCTTGGCATGTGAACTTTATGTTTATTGTGGAATAGCGTGTTACAAGCAGAATTCAGTATATTTCCAATGCAAGAAAACCCCCAAATTGTACCCCATCACCGATTTCAACTGCCCCCTTAGTCACTTTATCCAAGTTGTGGCCTATACCAGGGAAATACATATGGGGAAGGATCGTAGGACCAAATCATAGTAAACCTTGTTGCAGTGAGGTTATTGTAGCAAAACAGTACCTATTGAATACCAATGTAGGCCTCTATGTGTAAATGAATTGATTTGTTGCTGAATTACTACATTTGTGATAGGTACTTTATCCTTAGTTTTTCTTGTTCCATATCAGGCTACCATGGTGTGGACCTCTGTCAAACAACTTCCTCCCAGCAGCACCAGAAATGCGAGCTGAGCTTCCAAAAATCCCATCAGGAGGTAAGACAAACAAATATTTTCCATGTTAACAATGCACAATTCATTATCTGATTATGCAATTTTTATTCTCATAATATCTCAATTACAAGCAGTATGTTGCCCTTCTTTTTTAAAGCTCCATTCCTCTGGAATCTCTACAATCATGTCTCCTTTGTGTGAATCGGTCTCCCTTCTGTCTCCTGATTCTGCCTCTTCAATCTCCACATCCTGTTACTCATTCTTTCCTCTTCCTGCAGACAAAATCCTGTGTCTAGTGACGTCGGATTGCCCAACAACCTGTCCTATAGACCCCATCCCTTTCTCAAGACTCCGACGTCAAAAGATACAGACATGCATTGAAGTAGAAATAGAGTGCATAGACTCAATCTGTTGTGGAACAGAACACTGTCATGTCTATGCATTCTATTTCTATGTCGATGCAATGTTGTCTAGAAAGTTAACCTCTTTTACGCCAAGCCTGTAGTCGCAACCTGTCCATCATTGCTTTATCATCATACTCACAGAATTTGACATGCTTGTGCTTTTGGGTTTAAAGTATGGAGAAAAAATATATATGCCCTCACTAACTGTAAGTCGCACTGGATAAGAGCGTCTGCTAAATGACTAAAATGTAAATGTAAATGTACCTTTCTTTCTTTTCGATCTAAAACTTGATATAAAAACTGTCAGTCGGAACAGAACTGTAGCGTGTAGCGTCTAACAATTGGATTGGATTGTTTCCTGGCCAACGCTCGGCAATGCAAACTACGCATTCCTTATCAGTATCAGAACCGTCCCCCAACCACGGATATACCCTCCCGCGTGATAAAAGTGTAGTTGCAAAACAGCCACAAGACACAGGTCGCCAAATGGCTGTGGGCTACACTAGTTCATTTAGCAGACAAGATTTGCTTAGAATTCCTTGGCATTATTTTATATTACTTTATAGTATGAAGAATACAATTGAACAAAGCTGAATAAAATAGAAAGGATATTTTCTCCAAACGATTTGATGGAGTGCGCACATGCGGCTAATCTGTATTGAGCGGTTAACAAAGGAATAGGTACTCTTATATGCTTAATTTAGAGTTATTAATGTAACTTTAGTTGTTCTACAAACGTTGGGCTATATGTTTTGATTTTTAATACATTGTAAGGCTGCATGATGCGACTCTAATGAAGATTTGAAAAAAGTCACTTGAAAGGCTCTGCCTTGTTTGAACTAGTGTAGCCATTCGGCATAGACAGATCAGGACCTAACATAAGGACAACTCAGAGTATGTTATTCTGTTCTTCTGAAATAGACTACATTTTCTTCATATCATGCTTCTTTAGACCTGTCTAAAATAAATAATGGATTTATTGTGAAGGTGTAGGCTATATTACATGGATTTATTAGACTTTTTAAAATGTAGATGTTCCAAAGGTCTGCATCAGTTGCTTGTAGGCTATGTGTGGATGCCAGGAGAGCTACAGTGGGGGGAACAAGTATTTAGTCAGCCACCAATTGTGCAAGTTCTCCCACTTAAAAAGATGAGAGAGGCCTGTAATTTTCATTACATAGGTACACGTCAACTATGACAGACAAATTGAGATTTAAAAAATCCAGAAAATCACATTGTAGGATTTTTTATGAATTTATTTGCAAATTATGGTGGAAAATAAGTATTTGGTCACCTACAAACAAGCAAGATTTCTGGCTCTCACAGACCTGTAACTTCTTCTTTAAGAGGCTCCTCTGTCCTCCACTCGTTACCTGTAATTAATGGCAACTGTTTGAACTTGTTATCAGTATAAAAGACACCTGTCCACAACCTCAAACAGTCACACTCCAAACTCCACTATGGCCAAGACCAAAGAGCTGTCAAAGGACACCAGAAACAAAATTGTAGACCTGTACCAGGCTGGGAAGACTGAATCTGCAATAGGTAAGCAGCTTGGTTTGAAGAAATCAACTGTGGGAGCAATTATTAGGAAATGGAAGACATACAAGACCACTGATAATCTCCCTCGATCTGGGGCTCCACGCAAGATCTCACCCCGTGGGGTCAAAATGATCACAAGAACGGTGAGCAAAAATCCCAGAACCACACGGGGGACCTAGTGAATGACCTGCAGAGAGCTGGGACCAAAGTAACAAAGCCTACCATCAGTAACACACTACGCCGCCAGGGACTCAAATCCTGCAGTGCCAGATGTGATCCCCTGCTTAAGCCAGTACATGTCCAGGCCCGTCTGAAGTTTGCTAGAGTGCATTTGGATGATCCAGAAGAGGATTGGGAGAATGTCATATGGTCAGATGAAACCAAAATAGAACTTTTTGGTAAAAACTCAACCCGTCGTGTTTGGAGGACAAAGAATGCTGAGTTGCATCTAAAGAACACCATACCTACTGTGAAGCATGGGGGTGGAAACATCATGCTTTGGGGCTGTTTTTCTGCAAAGGGACCAGGACAACTGATCCGTGTAAAGGAAAGAATGAATGGGGCCATGTATCGTGAGATTTTGAGTGAAAACCTCCTTCCATCAGCAAGGGCATTGAAGATGAAACGTGGCTGGGTCTTTCAGCATGACAATGATCCCAAACACACCGCCCGGGCAACGAAGGAGTGGCTTCGTAAGAAGCATTTCAAGGTCCTGGAGTGGCCTAGCCAGTCTCCAGATCTCAACCCCATAGAAAATCTTTGGAGGGAGTTGAAAGTCCGTGTTGCCCAGCGACCGCTCCAAAACATCACTGGAACCTGGTGTACCCGCCACCCGCCAGTCGCTGTCATTTGATTTGAACTGTCTAATCAGAGACTTCAACACATTAGTGCCCACAATGAGTTCATCAACCTGCCCATCAACAATAAGCACTGGGACTACATAACTGAAGCCATAAAGCTGCATTTTTAAGTCACACATGCCCACTGGGCTAGTTTGCTTCCCACCACAACCCACCAGGATGATGTCTGAAGGAGCTAGAAAGTTCCCCTCTACCACTCCTGCCTCCCTCAACCGAGGTACAATATCTGCGCGCAGAGTAGTAGCCATGGACCCACTATCTAACATCCCCTTCAGCTCAACTTTATCCTGTACTAGCACGGTGGTGTAAAACAAACTGTCATTCTGAGTAACTCTCATTGTGTTCTGAAAAATTACTGTGTTGTTCTTGGGTACTGACTCACAAAAGTAAGAATAAACAGATTGGATATTATCATCAGTGGAGGAAAAATAAGAATGCCCCACATTGCCCTCCTCAGAACGGAGGCTTTCTAATTTTCCTGAGACCTGCCAGTCTGTCCACATGCAGGGTCCTGTCGCTGCCCAGCCTCACTACAGTCAAAGCTCATGTGGCCCGGAGAAAAGCACTTGAAGCACAGCTGGTGCATCTGACAGTGAGCTTTGGTCCAGTGATTAGTGCTTCCACAGTCAGCGCACTCACACTGACGTTTGTGGAACTGTTTACGGGGCCCTCTACATTTAACATTTTTAAGTCTTATCCAGAGCGACTTACAGTTAGCACATACAATACTTTTGCCTTAGACCACTGTGCCACTCACAGACTGAGTATTGCTGACCAGAGCCTTCTCTAACAAAGTCAAAACTTTCTTTAATTTCTCACCCTCAGATACAGATGGTGCCTGGTCTGGTTCACGGCCACATTGAGAAAAAGATGACACATTAGGTCTTTTCACAGGACTCCCTCCCTCCTGAGGGCAGTGAAAAACAGCAGCAACCTGCTGTGAAAGTTGTGTTCTACATGCTTTACGTTCCCTTAACAGTTCATCCAACCGATCCTGTACCTCACTGGCTGTCCAGTCACGAATGGGTTTGCTCTTGAACACTTGGGCCAACTCTTTATCAGGACAGTTGCGTACAAACATGACTGCCAACTCTGAGCACTGATTGGGTAAGGTCCTGCCCTCACTCACAAGGTACTGTTCGGTTGCCTCTGCAGCTTTGTTAAGCCTAATCCAGAAATCTATTGGACCCTCATTAGCATATGGTTTGATTGAATAGAAATTAGCTAATGGCATACCTGAGCAGACAGTATCCCCAAAGTGTTGCTTGAAAACACTGAACACCGCCTTAACATCTGTGACAACAAGGTTGTTACGCATCCAGACTTTGGTCACATCCCGTGCCCTCCCCATGAGCCTAGACATCACCTCCCCAACATTCCCAGACCCAGTGTAACCCCTCTTCTCTAGGTAGACTCCCAGTAACTCCTCCCACTCCAGAACAGAGTACTTATCTGAGCCATCACCCCTAAAAAGAGGTGGAGCACTAACATCTGACTTCACAACCAGATTCAGCTTGGACACATCAATAAAGGTTGACCCACACTGCTCAGGCAGGGGAAACTGCTGGGGTTGGTGAGGGGGACGGGCAGGAGAAAGACTTGAAACCCCAGGCTGCAGTAAACTCGCTCTGATAGATTCTCCTATCTCTGAACCAATCTGCTTAATAAGGTCACTAAGCTGACTCGGAGGCGTCCCATTATCACCGAGTACTGTGGATGATGGTACATCAAAAGACAGAGGTGGGATACCCTGGTCAGGTGGAACAAACAGCCTACCCCTCCCAGTGCTTGCAAACTCAGGACTAGCAAACGCTCTACTCCCAGGAGCTGACTGTACAATTGGTGTAAATGGAAGGACACCCCTCCCTCTACCCACACTAAAATCCCCAGCATAACACATCTTATGGATTTGAGAATCTTCCATGGCTCAACAGAGCACTAAAATACAATGTAATTTCGTGCATTCAAATACCAAAAAAATAAATGCAATAAACAAATTCATCCAAAACATACAAATAAGCACAAATACCTGTATCTAATGAATATGCTACATTCACTTTCACTGTTTACAGTATATATTCACTTACAGTAAACCATCAACAAATTCACATGCGCAGGTCGTGCACCTCATCCACATGCACAGCTCCGGCGGTCGGCTTGAGCTGACCAGTCGGCAGGTCACGTAATTAGGACACTGCCACAACTGGAATTCTGATGGTTGGATAATTTTTATTCGACCTGCACACGAAGAGACAACACACAATATGTTAGCTCTTGGTGCAGCCACAGCTCTCGGGCACCTTGCTAGTTGAAGGTCAGGCAAAGAGAACAGGTGCTGCATGCACACATTCAGTGCCTAACAACACACTATACAATACAAGTAAAATGATATACAACATAATTCTGACAAAATAAAAGACATACCTGCACACCACGAGACAACACACAATAGGTTAGCCCTTGGTGCAGCCACAGCTCTCGGGCACCTGCGTGAGCACATAGAAACTCACTCAAACACTGCCCCAAATACTCCCGAGTTACAATACCTAATTAGCGAGCTCGGTGAAAGTTGTAACATACATCTTTATATTGTCCACATTTAACAAAACCTGTAGTTGCGTAACAGCACTTTGTGTAACTTTACCACAGTTTCATATTGACAAATTACGGCGCCAAGGACAACATACCTTGCTAGTTGAAGGTCAGGCAAAGAGAACAATAAGAGGGTACATAAATACAGATAACCCGCGATGGACCAAACCAAAATATACACAACTTTTACAATTAGGTGTATTTGCAATATAGATACATAAAAATGTTTGTACACCAAAAATAACATTAGCTATGCAGCTGTAATTAAATAAAAACCACATTGAATTATTATTATTATTAAAACTTATTAACATCCCCTCTTGACCTGGCCTACTTGAACTGTCCTTGTGTGCAATTTGGTGCATAATCTAGGGGAACAACATCACACTACTACACATATAATTCAAGTCATACCTTTATTGTCATTCATGCTCTTATTTTTAACCTAGTAGTTTTGCAAAAGTGTAACCTGCGTCAATTCTAGGAAATATTGGAATAACGTGCTTAAGAGGAGCCCTGACGCGCACAACAGGATAACACAACTACCACATTTTCAATTGACAATCATTGATTTAAATGGATGTGGTCAATAGATTTGTATAGGCATATATACTAATTTAATTTAACTTGTAAGCCAAGGTTTGATTAGTAGGTCTATGCAACATTCACCTGGATAACCGCGTCATGAATCGGAACGGGCTCCAACGTCCTCATATACACATTATGACAAAATAAAGATCTTAATTTTTCACGAAATAAAGACATAGAAGAAAACAGGTTCTAGAAACTCAATTTCTCCATGGCAATAGAATGTAAACATGTAAATTGCGCCAAACATATTGTAATGACCCAGCTGGGTCATAAAGTAAAAGAGAGACGGGCACCAGGTGTACAGGCAGAACACAGGTTTATTCCTAAATGGGCTATTGTTCAGGCCACAACCCACGCCGCTAAACCTCGAACATACACAAATAGAACATGTCAAATCAAGGGTCCCGAACCGAAGACAGAGATATGAGACCGTAACCCCCTATTTAATCATTCCCAAAATCCCTCGGGATTACCCATCATACCCCCAACCTTTCCATCTGTCCCGGCATATTTAACCCCTGCTAGTACCCATGAGAACGATAACACATCCATGAACACAGAACACAATACAGGGTCGTTACATAGCCCCCTCCTTTCTAAACCCTAGCCCCTAGGGTTACAAAACAAAAAATCCTTAAAACGACCCGGAGGTCGCATCAGTCTCTTGTGCCTCCCTTGACTCCACTGGTGGACCCCCAGAACACTCATCTGCCCCAATGTCATTTCCAGCACCCCGAAGAGGCAGCCCCGTCCCAGGCTCAGCTTGCATTAGAGTCTCCTCGCTAGACTGTCCCCGTGTGCTCACATCAGAGTCCTCACTTCCATTCCCTACCGTTTTCCTCCCTCTGTAGGGCGCCAATCGGTCCCGGTGGATCACCACCTTCCTGCCCCGTGGGAAACCTCCACCGTTCACGTCACCTCCCCCACTCTCTCTATCACCAGGCACGGCCCCACCCAGGCACTGTCCAACTTTGGGCACCGCCCTTCTTGCGTGTGGGGTTGTGAAGCCACACTCGTTCTCCCGCTCCAAAGTGCCTCCCTAGCGCGTGAGTCATAGTGGCGCTTTTGGCGCATTCCTGCGTTCTCGAGTTGCTCTCTTGCGAAGGTGTGAGCCGCTTCTAACCGGTTCTGCAGTCGACGAACATAGTTCGGGCCAGGCAAAACCCCCGTTGTCGTTATCAGGAGGGTGGCCAAACGTCAGTTCGGCTGGGTGCGCCAACTCACGACCTAACATTAGTAGCGCTGGGGAGACGCAGTCGATTCCTGAACAGCCGACCTACATGCCATGAGAATAAACGGTAATGGGTGTCCCAATCTCTCTGGTGTTTTGAGGTAACGATAGCCAGCTGTTGTGCTAATGTTCTGTTAAATCTTTCCACCAGCCCATCACTCTGGGGATGAAGCGGGAGTAGTGCGCGTCTTCTCCGCGCCTAACCCGTCTACACAACTCTGAGAACACCCGTGACTCAAAGTTTCTCCCCTGGTCGCTGTGTATAGACTGTGGCACCCCCGAACCGACTGATTATTCCCCCTACCAATGCATCAGCTACTGTTTCTGCCTCCTGGTCTGGGAGAGCGTAAGCCTCTGGCCACTTGGTGAAGTAGTCCATAGCAGTTAGAATCCACCTGTTACCGCTGTCTGTGATTGGAAACGGTCCAACTATGTCTACCCCCAGTCTCTCCATGGGCTCCCCTACTGGGAATTGTTGTAGGAGGGCGTGTGACTGACCTGGAGGTCCCTTTCTAGCAGCACACTCATCGCACTGCCTGCAAAAGTCCTCCACATCCCTCCTGTGCCTGGCCCAATAGAAGCCTTTACGTACGCGCGTTTAACGTTTTGGAGACCCCAAAATGCCCTGCGCCTACTCCCCCGTGAAGCTGCTGTAACACGCTCCCTTGCAGCCTTTGGGAACCACTACCTGCCACGCCATTTCTCCAGTAGCTGGCTTTTTCCACCCCTCTGGAGCACTCTCCCTCAGCCACTCTAAGGACTGAGAATTTAGCCCAGAGTCCTTTGGTGACTGGTGATAGAGGGCTACTTCCCCCCATGGCGGTCGTCTTCTCTCTTCCACCCACCCCAGCACAGGACGCAGCTCTCCGTCCTCCTCCTGGCGACGCCCTCCACTCCCCGACGTCCACAGCCTCAAGCTCCCGGCACTCTGTCACCCTCAGCTGACTCACCGTGGCGGTGACTCCTCCCTCCATGCACAGTTCCCTCTCTCGCTCCACCCGTTTGGCGCAGTTCCCACAGCCGTCCTCAGCACACGGGCGGCGGGACAAGGCGTCTGCATTGCTGTGGCGAAGGCCGGCCCTGTGCTCACCTGGAAGTCGTAGGGTTGCAGCTCCTCCAACCAGCGGGCGATCTGACCCTCTGGCTCCTTGAAGAGAGAAGCCACTGCAGGGGCGGAGTGATCCGTCCGCACCACAAACGGCAGGCCCCCCAGGTAGTACTTGAAATGGCGTACTGCTGCCACGACAGCCAAAAGCTCCTCCTTGTCACGCAGTAGCGTTTTCAGCCTTATCAAAAGTTCTGCTGTAATAAGCTACTACGTGCTCCCCCGTCAGAACCACGCTGAGCCAGCACGCCCCCAAGCCCTCATTGCTTGCATCGGGTGTCCAGAATAAACGGACGGTTTGGGTCTGGTGAGGACAGGACAGGGGGCCTCCGACCAGGCACGCTTTGAGGGCCTCAAACGCCCCGCTGGTGCTCTTGGTCCACTGAAAGACAGTGTCCTTCTTGAGAAGGTGGTTCAAAGGAGCTGCTATCCCCGCAAACCCTTTTCACAAACCTACGATAGTAGGATGCCAGACCCAGGAAGCTCTTAACCTCTTTTTTTTTCCTTTGGAATTGGCCACCCCCCTCACAGCCTCCACTTTGTCTGGCAACGTGCTGATACCCTCACCACCCAGCTGATGACCCAGGAACGCCAATCCTTTGCATGAAATGGCACTTTTCCGGGTGTAATTTTAGTCCCGAGATCCTCTCCAGCACTCGCCTAAGTGCCCCCAGTGCCCCCTCAAACGACGTGCTGTGTACCAATATGTCGTCTAGGTACCACGACACACTCGGGTCTCTCGGAACCCGCCAGCACTCTGTCATGAGCCTCTCAAAGGTGGCAGGAGCATTACAAAGCCGACACAGCACTTTTGAACTGCAATGGCCCCTATCCGTGGAGAAGGCCGTTTTCACGTGCCCCAGGCGAGAGGCACCTGCCAAGTAGCCACTGCGCAGATCAAGGGAAGAGAACCACGAGGACCCTCTGACGTGGTCTAGCGACTCATCGATCCTCGGTTCATGGGGTAAGAGTCTTTAATGGTGACAGAATTTAGGCCCCTGTAGTCCGACAAAACCTAAGTTTACCCCTTTCTTAGGCACCATGACGACCGGCGCGGACCACGGGCTGTCTGATGGCTCAATGAAATCGGCCCGCAACATGTCAGCAATAGCTGTGGCTGCTGCTTCCCTCTTGGCAAGGGGAATGCTGACGGGGCCGAATTTTCCAATGGGTTGGTTGTCCCCAGTGTCGATGTCGTGCTGAACCAGGTGCGTTTGCCTACCTCATCTTCCCCCAAGCGAAGCTATCTTTAAAGTCAAACAGCAGCTGCTTTAATTGTCTCTGTTGTCCCTCGTCCAGACCTTGACAGTTTTTCAGCCACACAGCCTCAACGGCGTCGATCACTTCACTCCTTCCCCCGTCGGGCTGATGGGGTGAAGGAGCCAGTGTGTTTTGGGCTACTGGGATGCCTGTGCTTGCACCATTATGGGGAGTGAAGGTCGTTGCCGCCGAGACAGCTGCTGGGATGGAACAACGACCAAGGGAGCAGCCGGACGACCAGTGGAGTTTCGGCAAGCTTGGAGGAGACGGAGGGACAGCCCTGCCCCTGCTGGCCCTCCCGTAGGCGACATTCCCACTGTGGGCCCCCCGACAGCCTCAAAGTGCTCGAGCTAAGTCCAACTGAGCCCCACAGCTTTTCAAAAAGTCCATTCCTAGTATACAGGGTCCTGTACCGCTGCTACCCACACCGGACACCCCACAGTTCTCCCCACAGTCACAGACACCCGACACTTCCCTAACATGGGGGGCTAGCTCCCCGTGACAGTCCGTAGCTGGACAAAGGTCGGCTCCACCCGCACTTCCCCAACAGGTAGTATGTCTGGTCTCACCAGGGTTTACTGTAGAGCCCGTGTCGACCAGGGCCAAACATTCCACCCCCTCTACCTTGACGATGACATTGCAGAAGTCCCCAATGGTGGTACGTCCCACCACAACTACGGACTAGGAAACACGGCAGGGGGAGGAACCCGCGCCCGCCTCTTCCGAGTTCTACTCCTGAATGCTGGCCTCGCCACTCCCACAACACAAGCGGACAGTAGAGTTAAACTGATTCTGTTGTCTGAGCCCTTCTCAATGACAAGCGGCGGTCTTCGACTAACCCTCCCAACTTCGTCGACCCACTCTGGTTTGGTGACCCCCAGCACCCCGGCCGCCGCTGCTCCACCTCTGGTTGACTGGCAACTTCCTCTCACTCCTCACCCCAGATCAGCTCCCTCTTCCTGGCTATCTCCACTGCAGCCCGCAGGAGATGCTGGGTCCGACATCTGCACATGCTTACCCAGTTCGGTGGAGGAGAGCGCTCTAATGAAACTGTCCGTGCCAGCTCGTCTTGCACCCCAATCCCGACATATTTGCATAAGCCCGCCTGGTCAGGCTCAGAATATCACTTGCCAACGCCTTTAATGATTCCCCCTGAAGTCTCTTTTTTGTTATTCAGTTCAATCCAGCATGTTGGGCTGTGCATCGCTGCCGAAACGGCTCCCCCAATGCCTCCACTAGCGCACCGTAGTCGCCCCTCTCGTCCGGGGCTAGCGTTCAGGCATTCCGACGCCTCCCCTCTGACAGGCTCAGGGCAAGCTGTAACCCTTTCGTCTCGTCAGACCACCTCCCGGCTCTAGCCAACAACTCGAATTGAGTGAAAAAAACTTCCCATTTACCTTGTCCATTGAACTTTGGAAGTTTAGCCGCTACCGTGGCTCAATGGCAATAGGGCGCTGCCATCTCTGTTTACATAAGGAGGTCCAGCCATTTCCGCATGCGGTGACGTCGTATATCTCCGTCGCCGTGACGTCTGTTCTGGTCGAGCGGTTTGAAGGAAAACCCGCCCGTTCTGCCATCTTGCTGACTGACAATTTAACTCCCGCCATGTGGCTCTCCAGCTCTTCTACAGCCGTCCTTTCTCGCCTGACCCTCCCGACCGGGTACACCCGAGCCCCCAACGGCCACTTTGTCCGACTCTTCCTTAACTTTCACGCCCGCCCGATCATCCTGACCGTAGATGCGAGTCACGCTAAAGCTAACCACGCCTATACTGAAACACTAACTCTCCTAATCTCCTGATCTATCCCAGTTGTTACGCACTTGAACACCAATGTAATGACCCAGCGTGGGTCATAAAGTAAAAAGAGAGACGGGCACCAGGGTGTAGCCAGGCAGAAACAGGTTTGTTCCTAAATGGGCTATTGTTCAGGCCACAACCGCTTAAACCTCGAACATACACAAATAGAACATGTCAAATCAAGGGTCCGAAACCGAAGGACAGAGATATGAGACCGTAACCCCTGTTTGGATCATTCCCAAAATCCCGCGGGATTACCCATCATACCCCAACCTTTCCATCTGTCCCGGCATATTTAACCCCTGCTAGTACCCATGAGAACGATAACACATCCATGAACACAGAACACAATACAGGGTCGCTACAATAT